>NC_029776.3:40787714-40789061 GCF_000817695.3 Arachis duranensis | reverse complement strand
CAAGGAAGAGACATTGAGGAGCTCAAGCACTCCATAAGATCTTCAAGAGGAAGAACAAGCCGCCATCACTAAGGTGGACCCGTTCTTTAACTTCCTTGTTCTTTATTTTCCTGTTTTTCGAATTTTCATGCTTATGTTTATATATGTTTGTGTCTTATGATCATTAGTGTCTTAGTGTCTATGCCTTAAAGTTATGAATGTCCTATGAATCCATCACCTTTCTTAAATGAAAAATGTTCTTAATTGGAAAAGAGAATAATTGCATGAATTTTGAATTTTATAACAGATTAATTATTTTGATGTGGTGGCAATACTTTGACTTCTGAATTTATGCTTGAACAGTGCATATGTCTTTTGAATTTGTTGTTCATGAATGTGGGCTCTTGAAAGAATGATGAAAAAGGAGATATGTTACTGAGGATCTAAAAAATCATAAAAATGATTCTTGAAGCAAGAAAAAGCAGTGAATTCAAAAAAAAAGAAAAAAAGGTGATTATGTGCGAAAAAAAGGGGAAAAGAAAAAGAAAAAAATAAAGTTGTGATCCAAGGCAAAAAGAGTGTGCTTAAGAACCCTGGACACCTCTATTTGCGCACTCTAGCAAAGCTGAGTCACAATCTGAAAAGGTTCACCCAGTTATGTGTCTGTGGCATGTATGTATCCGGTGGTAATACTCGAAGATAGAGTGCTTTGGGCCACAGCCAAGACTCATAAAGTAGCTATGTTTAAGAATCATCATACTTAACTAGGAGAATCAATAACACTATCTGGATTCTGAGTTCCTATAGATGCCCATCATTCTGAATTTCAAAGGATAAAGTGAGATGCCAAAATTGTTGAGAGGCAAAAAGCTAAAAGCCCCGCTCATCTAATTAATACTGATCTTCATAGATGTTTTTGGAATTTATTTCATATTCTCTTCTTTTTATCTTATTTGATCTTCAGTTGCTTGGGGACAAGCAACAATTTAAGTTTGGTGTTGTGATGAGCGGATAATTTATACGATTTTTGGCATTGTTTTTAGTATGTTTTAGTTAGTTTTTATTATATTTTTATTAGTTTTTAGTTAAAATTCACTTTTCTGGACTTTACTATGAGTTTGTGTATTTTTCTTTGATTTTAGGTATTTTCTGGCTGAAATTGAGGGACCTGAGCAAAAATCTGATTCAGAGGCTGAAAAGGACTGCAGCTGCTATTGGATTCTGACCTCCCTGCACTCGAAGTGGATTTTCTGGAGCTACAGAAGCCCAATTGGCGAGCTCTCAACTGCGTTGGAAAGTAAACATCCTGGGCTTTCTAGCAATGTATAATAGTCCATACTTTGCCCGAGATTTGATGGCCCAAACAGG
>NC_029776.3:40750114-40787689 GCF_000817695.3 Arachis duranensis | reverse complement strand
CTTGGTAGCTATCTTTGAGTAGTCTTATGCTATCTTAGATCATGGGACTGGCCTCACGACCATGCCTAGACCTTGTTTTTATGTATTTTCAACGGTGGAGTTTCTACACACCATAGATTAAGGTGTGGAGCTCTGCTGTACCTCGGGTATTAATGCAATTACTATTGTTCTTCTATTCAATTCAGCTTATTCTTGTTCTAAGATATCACTTGTTCCTCAACTTGATGAATGTGATGATCCGTGACACTCATCATCATTCTCACCTATGAACGTGTGCCTGACAACCACCTCCGTTCTACCTTAGATTGAGTGGATATCTCTTGGATCCCTTAATCGAAATCTTTGTGATATAAGCTAGAATTGATGGCGGTATTCAAGAGAATCCGGAAGGTCTAAACCTTGTCTATGGTATTCTGAGTAGGATTCAAGGATTGAATGACTGTGACGAGCTTCAAACTCGCGATTGTGGGGCGTTAGTGACAGACGCAAAAGAATCACTGGATTCTATTCCGACATGATCGAGAATCGACAGCTGAATAGTTGTGCTGTGACAGAGCACGTTGAACATTTTCACTGAGAGGACGGGACTGTAGCCATTGACAATGGTGATGCCCAACATACAGCTTGCCATGGAAAGGAGTAAGAAGGATTGGATGAAGACAGTAGGAAAGCAGAGAGACGGAAGGGACAAAGCATCTCCATACGCTTATCTGAAATTCTCACCAATGAATTGCATAAGTATCTCTATCTTTACTTTATGTTTTATGTTATCCTCCATAACCATTTGAGTCTGCCTGACTGAGATTTACAAGATGACCATAGCTTGCTTCATACCAACAATCTCCATGGGATCGACCCTTACTCGCGTAAGGTTTATTACTTAGATGACCCAGTGCACTTGCTGGTTAGTTTTCCGAAGTTGTGATAAAGAGTTGAGATTGCATTTGAGCGTACCATGTTGATGGTGCCATTGATGATCACAATTTCGTGCACCAGAGGCTCTGTCCTCTCTCTTAGGATTAAGATTTATGATTCTCTTGGTTTTAGGATTAGGATTTCTACCTCTTCATCATAGGTTACAATGTTCTTTTTATTTATTTTCTCTTTTATTTGTTTATGAACTATTCAAGTTATGATTTTCCTAATTAATACATATTGAGGTATTTCAGACTCATGATTATTTTGCTCTATTTATGATTTATTTTTCCTTTTGGCCTTGGTTGATTAATTGGTAACTCTTGAGTTGTCAAACTCATCGTGATTGATAATTACTATCTTTGCTGATTAATTTAGATTCCTATAACTCTAGTCTTTCCTTGAGGAGTTGACTAGGACTTTAGGTGTTAAATTAATTTGTCCACTTAACTGACCTTCATAGTTAGAGGTTGACTTAGTGGTAGCAAAAATATAATTCTCATCAGCATTGATAAGGATAACTAGGATAGGACTTCCAGTTTTCATACCTTGCCAAGAGTTTTTCTTAGTTATTGATTTATTAATCCCTGCAATCTATTTCTCTTGTTCAAACCTTTTCAAAACCCAAAAATACTGTTTTCCATAACCAATAATAAATCATACTTTCCTGCAATTCCTTGAGAAGACGACCCGAGGTTTGAATACTTTGGTTTATAAATTTTATTGGGTTTGTTACTTGTGACAACCAAACGTTTGTACGAAAGGATTTTCTATTGGTTTAGAAGCTATACTTACAACGTGATTACATTTGTAAATTTCTTTACCGACAGGAAATCCGATCGTCATCTGTGGTATTTTGAATAAGATTTGGGAAGGGGTGACTGTGACGAGCTTCAAACTCACAAATGCCGGGCGCAGTGATAGTGTGCAAAAGGATCAATGGATTCTATTCCAGCACGAGTGAGAACCGATAGATGATTAGCCATGCGGGAAACCATAGAGGACCTTTTTCACTGAGAGGACGGATGGTAGCCATTGACAACGGTGATCTACCAACATACAGCTTGCCATGGAAGGAACCTTGCATGCGTGAAGAAGACAACAGTAGGAAGCAGAGATTCAGAAGACAGAGCATCTCCAAAACCTCAACCTGTTCCTCATTACTGGATCACAAGTACTTTTTATTCCATGTTATTTACTCTCCATAAACAGAATCATTTTTATGATTAATCTCCTGACTAAGAGTTACAAGATAACCATAACTTTCTTCAAGCCGACAATCTCCGTGGGATCGACCCTTACTCACGTAAGGTATTACTTGGACGACCTAGTACACTTGCTGGATAGTTGTGCGAAGTTATGAACAAGAGTTGAGATTACAATTGTGCGTAACAAGTTGTTGGCACCATTGAGATCACAATTTCGTGCACCAATTGCTTTATTGAGTTGCTATCTTTATTTCTCTTACTTGGTAGTTATAGCATTTATTATTCCTTGTCATTTATCATGCTTTCTTTTTATACCCACCAAGTGTTTGATAAAATGCTTGGTTATGTTTTTACATAGTTTTTCTCACTCTTGGTTAAGAAATTGAGTGGTTTGGGTAAACTTGAGTGGTGGATGTCCATTCCACATTGTGTGAGGGTTGTTAATTAACTTGGTTTCCACTAATGCTAGTCTTTCACTAAGTTAATTAGTGAATTGGCTAGGACTTGTGGATTGAGGTTAATTATGCCCTTTTGACTTATTCTCGATGTAAGGTTGACTAATTTGGATTAATCCGCACACAATTACCATGTTTGTGGTCCACTACTAGGATAGCAAGCCCTAATTACCCAATCCTCACCAAGAGCTCTTTTAGTATTTAAATTCTATTTTCATTGCCTTTACTTGCTTTCATTTAATTTCTTGTATGTTAAGATACCTTCTTGCTTCTTAATTTCTTGCCAATTGCTATCATCCAACCCTAATTTCCTTATAGCCAATAATGTAGCACTTTAATTGCAACTCCTAGGGAAGACGACCCGTGACTTAAAACTCCCGATTATTTTGTATTGAATTTAATATTTGATTGATGTTCAATTGTTGGGTTTGGACTATACTTACAACGAACAATCTCTAATTTAAGTTTGGAAATCCGAACCTAAGCAATTGGGCATTGTCAGTCACACGTGCGCGTGGGCGACGCGTGCGCGCATGCGTCACCTTGCAAATGCCTCCACACGCGTGCACGTCACTGGCTGATTTCTTCCTCACGCATATGCGTGGATGACGTGTGTGCGTGGCATTGAGTCCTCCAAATGCTCATTTCTCCATGAATTCTCCACTTTGCATGCTTTTCTCTTCACTTCTTTCATCAAATACCTGTCTTATGAAGCTGAATTACTCAATAAATATATCAAGGCATTGAATGGAATTAAAGTGAATTAGAATTAGCAATTTAAAGGCCTAAAAAGCATATTTTCACTCTTAAGCACAAATTAGGAAGAATTCACGAAACCATGCTATTTCATTGAATAAATGTGAGATAAGTTGATAAAATTAAGCACAAAATAAAACACAAAATTGGAGTTTATCAGCTAGCTTAATGCCTTGCTGGGAGGGGATTGGATTGGATTCATGATGTTAGGACTGTACCTTTGACTATGCACCAAAGCATCCTTCTTTGGACTAATGAAGGAAAAATTGAAGTGATAAAAATAGATTCAACTCTTTATGGTTAGCAGATGCATGTTGACTTTAAGGTTTATAATGACAAAATGAAACCACTTAATGTTGATAGGATGCTCAATTATTACAATTGTGAATGCTATTTTTTATCTTCTGAAGGGCTTAATATGGAGTTGCGCCACTCAAAGCTTGTTTACACACTGACTAGTTGGGAGTACAGGTCGAGCACTTAGTTCGATTATATCTTGTCATGGCTGATAAACAAGATATATCGAACTATTTATGTTCCTTAAAAAGTTATTTAGATAGTTTAAGTGCCTCTTATGTTAGGAAAGATTCTTCTGATGAAGGTGAATTGAATAGTAATTTAAATTCAGTATTTTTAATTCCTAGTGTATCTTCGATTTCAAAAATTGAATCTAGTTGTGTGTTGGGTGCTACATGTATTTCCATTCCTACGTTTAATATTATGGACCAGTTTAGTGTCAAAATGTCTAAAAGTCTCAGTATTGTAAATGGTTCCATTGTTGACTCAGTCAATAATAAAGTTTGCTTTGCTTCATATCATCCAATTGATTTTTCTTTCGACTATATTTATGATTTGGAGCCTTTAGTTTCAAGAAAACTTCAGTTGATGACGCTTATATCAAAAAAGGGTTCGAACCCCAAGATCTACTTGAAGAAATTAATTTAGGATCTGATGGTGATTACAGACCTACTTATATTTGTAAAAATCTTAATGAGAAATTTCAAATGAAGTTGATTAATTTATTGATCGAATACAAAGATGATTTTGGTTAGGATTATGATGAAATGCCTGGTCTTGATCATTTGTTGGTAGAACATAGATTGGTATTAAAGTCATTTTCTTGACCAGTAAAACAGGCACCTAGACGGCCCTTGAAATCAATCTCAAAATTAAAGAAGAAATTGAAAGGCTAATCAAAGAAAAGTTTATTTGAACAATTCACTTTGTTGATTGGGTATTAAACATTGTACTAGTAATAAAAAATAATGGGAAGCTTTGCATTTGTATTGACTTTCGTGATTTAAACAATGCTGCTCCTAAAGAGGAATATTTTATGCTCGTAATTTATATGTTAATAAATTCTGCAGTTGAAAATAAAATTTTAAGTTTTATAGATGGATATTTTGGTTATAACCAGATTTTCATAGCTGAGGAAGATGTTTGAAAATAACCTTTCGATACCCTGGTGCATTAGGAACTTTTGAATGGATAATGATGCCTTTTGGTTTAAAGAATGTTGGAGTAACATACCAACATGCCATGAATACTATTTTTCATGAATATTTTGAAAGATCAACATCTTGATTATTTAAGCCAAGCGTTTCAAGCCATACAAAAGAAAGGTTTAAAAATAAATCCTTTAAAATGTGCATTTGGAGTTTCGGCGGAAAATTTCTTGGAATTTATGGTACAAAAGAAAGGAATTGCCATCGACTAAAATAAGTCCAAGGCAATTTTAGATTTTCAATCTCCTTTGTCGTAAAAAGAAGTTCAATCGTTCTTAGAAAAAGTGAATTTTTTGACACGATTCATCTCTAATCTATCTGGTCCAACCCATGTTTTCTCATCTTTAATGAAGCTTAAAGATGATTTTTAATATTTGTGGACAAAAGAACATCAACAAGCACTTGATTCGATTAGGGATTATTTATCGAAAGCACATGTAATGGCAACAGTCCGCCCTGTCGAATTGTTAAAATTGTATGTTGCGACTTCCACGAATACTATTGGTTGTATGTTGGCTCAAAACGACGAGGAAAGGTGTGAAAGGGCAATTTATTATCTAAGTTGAGTGTTGTCTGATATCAAAACGAGATATTCTGCAATCGAAATATTGTGCATTTCCCTTTATTATACCTGCGCAAAATGAAAATAATATATGGTTACAAAAACTATTCAAGTTATTGAACAAACTGATCTAGTTAAGTATATGTTATCTTACCTAATACTAAGAGATTGATTGGGGAAATGATACTTGATTTAATCGAGCTTGATTTGCAGTACATCCCGGCTAAGGCTGTTAAGTGTCAGGTCATTGCAGATTTTTTTGGTTGATTGACTAACCAATCTTCATGACCAGGGGACAAATATTATTGATATTGAGTCTGAACCTTGGAAGTTATATTTTGATGGATTGAAACACAAATATGGTGCTAGTGTTGGCATTTTGATTATATCTCCAGAAGGTATCCCATCGAAATTTTTGTTTGAACTAAAATACCTCAGAATCCGGTAAGTTGTAAGAACTAGATGAAATATCTTCAGGATAAGCATTGAAACCTTCAGTGTTTGATGAAGAATTTCTGGTACTTGGTTTTTCTGATGGAGATTCGACAGACTTACTGGTGTGTTGTGTAATACCTCACTCTCAAAATGTCATGCTTCCGGCTACGCCATTCTGATAGCGAGAATGTTGCGACAACTTCCATATATTTAATAATAAGATATGAGCCTTTAACTCGAAACCGTATCGCTATTTTCTTGGAAAAAAACCAGAAATACTTTGTCTTAAAAACAAACAAGCATATACATATATAAAAAAATTCTTACTCAAGTAACTTATAAATATTATATACATACATGTCATTATAGTCACGACTTCTAACCCTCATACAAGAATGTAATAATAAAGGCGTGGGAAATCTATATCATACGCATACAAATAGAAATAGCATATCTAAGAACCTAGCAAAAACTCCGCAAGCTTTTTTTTTGTTCTGAAAAGAAAAGTCTATAGGGGGTGAGAACATCGTCCTCGAAGGTTCTCAGTAGAGAGTTTTTAATAATTGTCTTAAGAAGATATTTTAAATAAAACTATTTTCAATCAAACAAACGATTAGAGTCATCCAAAATAATTCGATAAAACTTACAAAAATCATAAAAATATATTTTTCGCATTAATATCAATTTGTAACAATTCTTGATAGTAAATTGAGTTTAAGAAATTGCCCTTACCTCGAATAGTCAAAACCTGAAAGTGATACAGTACATCAAAAATCCTTTCTTCTCGGGCCGCAACAGCCACAACCACAACTTCATTCCATCTCCGCAACAACCACAGTAACTCTAATCGCTACATGCAACCTCAAAAGCTCAACACTATCACAATAACACCACAATTTTCTCAGAAACATATAACAGAAAATAGCAACTAAAAGGGTTCTGAATAATGAACAGCTTACAGAACTTATGAATAATCGAGAAAATAGAGCAGTGGCAACTCCGTTGATTACGCAGCAACTTGGTGATGGCAAACCAGCCTCTCTTTCTCGCATGTAGCAGCGCCAACATCCACCACCGCCACCTCCTCTCCTCCAGCCAGACCCAAACAGCGACGGTGGTAGCTTCTGACGGGTTCGACGATAATGACACATGAGGAGGACGACGATGGTTGGGACTGCAGCAGCGGTAGCATCAACCCAACAGTAGCAACTCCCTCTCGCGCTCATCTTCCCTACCCTATCTAGCGACGACGACGGCGACGTTGGAGGCTCTACGATGATGATAAGGTGCGGTGACTGGGCGACAATGGCTCCGACGGCGGCGCGGGTCTCCTTCCTCCTCCTCTCTTTAATCGCATTGCTCCCTCTCTTTGTGATGGCCATGGGCTCCCCGCGTGCGACAGATTGGCGGCGGCAAGGCCTCCCCCTCCCTTCCTTCTTCTCTGTTTAGCTCTCTTTTCCGCTTTCTCTCTTCCCTTTCTATCTTATGTTTATGTGTGTGATGTGAGGAGAAGAAATGAGAAGGTTAGGGTTAGATAAAATTAGGGTTTTGATTTGGGAATTAGGGTTTGGGTAGGGTATTACTTTAAAACTCAATTTAGTCCAATATAATTAACTTTAAGAATACTATTTATTTTTCAACTTATAAATTATTTTTAATTAAGTAATCTAATTTAAAATTAAAGATAAATAAATAATTTTTCTTTTAGTTCATAAAAATTAATCAAAACTTTCAATTATTCAATTTAAATGGTATAAAACTCTCATTATTTTCAATTACTAAAACTTTAAATCCCTAATATGAAAATACTTAATTATTTAAAAAATTTTATAAATCCTAATGGAGCGTAAAATCAAAGTATCAACAAATTTAATTTAATTACTTTTAGGAAAATAATTTTCTTTAAATAAATTATCAACAAATATAATAAATTATAAATAACTTACTATTTGATTTCCAAAAATTCGGTGTTTAACATCCTACCCCACTTATAAAAAATTTCGTCCTCGACAGTTGATACAAAATGAAAAAGGTTGATATCATCTTCACTTTTGAATGCATTTAGGGAAAAACAAAAAGATCTTAGTATATGTATACATATAGTTTCAAATACTTAGATTTTCAAATGGTATAGAGATATAAGGGTAGAAGCGTGATTGTAAAGTAGAAGTTATAAGGCAGGCTTAATGCAAAAGATGACATGGTTCAAACATGTGATGGTAAAGCAACGTGGCAAAAGGTTATAAATCAGGTTGGGGTTAAAACGATGTGCTTTACATCTGCATACTGATCTCGTACCAATTTCAGAGCTTCAACTTCCCAAACTTCAACTTCTAACGTTCTAAACCCCATGATATGCGTTACCTATTAGTTCTATTTTGCTTACGATCACCCGTTAGTGCTCTCATATATAGAAATCATCAGTGTTAAGCCGGCCAAACTTTATGCCATGAAGTATGCAATGATAGCCTAACGAGTTTAATCAGTAGATCGTCATGTATATAAACTTGTAACTCTTGTCATTGGGATAAGAACTATAACATGACAGACACTCAAAGTATGCAACTAAAGCATAGTCAGTCCATTACTCAGGCTTTACAATAAAGACTGCTCTGATACCATAATGTAACACCTTCACTATCAAGGTGTCACATTTCTGGCTGCACCACTTTGAAAGCGAGAATATTACGATGACTTATATATATTTAATAATAAGATATGAGCCTTTAACTCGAAACCGTATCGCTATTTTCTTGGAAAAAAATTGGAAATACTTTTTCTTGAAAACAAACAAGTATATACATATATACAAAACTTCTTACTTAAGTAACTTATAAATATTATATACATACATGTCATTGCAATCATGACTCCTAACCCTCTTAGAAGAATGTAACAATAAAGGCGAGGAAAATCTATATCATATGTATACAAACAAAAATAGCATATCTAATAACCTAGCAAAAACTTCACAAGCTTCCTTGTCTGTCTTGAAAAGAGAAGTCTGTAAGGGGTGAGAACATCGTCCTCACACGTTCTCAGTAGAGGGTTTTTAAAAATTGTCATAAGAAAATATTTTAAATAAAACTTTTTCAATCAAACAAAAAATTAGAGTCATCGAAATAATTCAATCCAATCCATAAAACTTACAAAAATAATAAAAATACATTTTTCACATTAATATCGACTTGTAACAATTCTTGATAGTAAATTGAATTTAAGAAATCGCCCCTACCTCGAATAGTCGAAACCCGAAATCTATACAGCACATCAAAAACCCCTTCTTCTCGGTCCACAACAGGGGCAGCCACAACCACAACTTCATTCCATCTACGCAACAACCGCAGTGACTCTAATAACTACATGTAACCTCGATAACTCAACCCTATCACAATAACGCAGCAATTTCCTCAGCAATATATAACAGAAAATAGCGACTTAAAGTGTTTGGAACAAGGAACAACTTTCCGAACTTATGAATAATCGAGAAAACGAAGGAGCAGCAGCTCCAGTGACGACGCAGCAACTTGGTGACGGCGTACCAGCCTTTCTTTCTCACATGAAGCAATGCCAACATCCACCACCGCCACCTCCTCTCCTTCGGCCAGATCCAAACGGCGACGATGGTAGCTTTTTACGGGTTTGATAGCCACGACTCATGAGGAGGAGGACGATGATGTCGACAATAGCACCGGCGGCGTCAACCCTTTCTCTCGCGTCTTATCCCTTACCCTATTCAGTGATGATGATGGCGACGATAGAGGCTCCACAACGATGACAAGGCTCAACGACTGGCCGACACTGGCTCCGATGGTGGCGCAGGTCTCCTTCCTCTTCCTCTCTTCGACCGCGTTGCTCCCTCTTTCTACGATGGCCATGTGCTTCCCGCGTGTGACAGATAGGCGGTGGATCGGCAGCGGCAAGGCCTTCCCCTCTATTCCTTCTTCTCCGTTCAACTCTCTCTTTCCCCCTTCTCCCTTCCCTTTCTTTCTTTCTTTCTTTCTTATGTTTGTGTCTATGTGACGGTGAGGAGAAGAGATGTGAGGGTTAGGGTTAGGTAAAATTAGGATTTTAATTTAAAAATTAGGGCTTGGGTAGAGTTAATTTAAAACCAAATTTAATCCAATATAACTAAATTTAAGAATACTATTTATTTTTCAACTTACAAATTATTTTTAATTAAGTACTCTAATTAAAAATTAGAGATAAATAAATAAATTTTCTTTTAGTTCATAAAAATTAATCAAAACTTTCAATAATTCAATTTAAATGGTATAAAACTCTCGTTATTTTTAATTACTAAAACTTTAAATCTCTATTATGAAAATACTCAATTATTTAGAAACTTTTATAAATCCTAATGGATTTTAAACTCAAAGTATCAAAAAATTTAATTTAATTACTTTTAGAAAAATAATTTTTTTAAAATAAAATTATCAACAAATATAATAAATTATAAATAACTTACTATTTAATTTCCAAAAATTCGGGGTCTTACATGTGGTTTGGTGATGAGCGGATATTTTATACACTTTTTGACATCATTTTCATATAGTTTTTAGTATGTTTTATTTAGTTTTTATTAAGTTTTTATAGGTTTTAGTGTTAAGTTCACATTTTTTAGATTCTACTATGAGTTTTTGTGTTTTTGTACAATTTCAGGTATTTTATGGCTGAAATTGAGGAGTTGGAGCAGAAGTCTGATTCAGAGACAAAGAAAACACTGCAGATGTTGTCTGGATCTGTCCTCCTTGCAGTCGAAAAGGTTTTTCTAGATCTACAGAAGTTTAAATGGAGTAATCTTAACGGCTATGGAAAGCTGACTTCCAAAGCTTTCCATCAATATATAATAGTATATACTTTGCTTCGAATTAGAAGGCCCAAAACTGGCGTTCAACGCTAGCTTCCTTCCCCCTTCCTGGCGTCCAGCGCCCAAAAGCAGAGATTAGCATTCAAACGCCCAATGAGGACCCCCTAGCCGTCGTTCCATGCCCAAGAGGCCTCATAGCACATGGATCTCATCAAAGTTCAGCCCAAACACTCATCAAGTGGGCCCTAGAAGTGGATTTTAGCACTAAATAGACTGTTTTACCATTACTAGTCATCTGTTTAGTATTTAAGGGATTAAATTCATGTGATTCAAACCATCTTCGCACATCACTCAGCCATATTTTCAATTACTTTGTATTTTACTTTTATTATGAGTTTCTAAACCTCCTAGGTTGATGAGAGGAGCCCTGCTGAGTCCTATGAATTAATAAAAGTATTACTGTTTCTTCTTTGATCCGTGTTTGATGTATTTCTAAGATGTATATCCGCTCTTCAACGTGGTTCGTGTGAATATGTGACTAGAAAGCATGAGCCAATAGCTATGTTTATACATCCCTCAGATGGTTAATCCACGACTTCGTTGGGGAGTTCTCGAGACACCAGTTCAGCTAATTTCTGGGGAGATTAGGGTCTCCGTAGTATAGGTTAGAATCCAAAGAAGCAGCGTTCTCTGATCCAGAAGATTTGACCTTGTTTGTGGTGCTTTGAGTAGGATTGCCAGGATAATGAACTGCTAGCACTTCACCCTTCGTCAGATTGGATGACCACGGCCAATGGCGTTCAATCTGTAGCAGAGGAGATCAATGACCATGGCCCATGGCGTTGATCACATACAGCCTACCATAGAAGAGATCACTCACAAGCAAATAAGACAATGATACCAGAGTTAATTCAGAAAGGCAAAGCAACTCTTATCCTTTAACATATCCCTATTGCTGATTCTAATAATCTCACAAATATTTATCTATCAACCTTCTGATCTGCCTGATTAAGACTTGCAAGATAACCATAGCTTACTTCAAACCACAATCCTCGTGGGATCGACCCTGACTTGCTCAGGTATTACTTGGACGACCTAGTGCACTTGTTGGTACAACAGTACAAAAGTGTGGGCATTCATGCTACGATTTAGCCTAAAAAAAACTCTTCAGATAACTAATATTTGAAATGTAAGTATAGAAATAAATTCATAATATTGTTTGTTTCGATGCATCTGCCGAACTCGATGCTGTAGAAGAGGCTTTTGAGACTTTTAACTTTTTTTTCTTGAAATTTTTTGAGGATTCTGCCTTCCTCTTTGAAGTAGCAATAGTGGCAGGCTTTTCACCCATGGTTGGGAAAACTTTCCACATACCATTGAGAATTATTTCAAGATTTTGATTGTATTGAGGGTAATATTTTTGCCACCAAACGAGGAAAGCTTTGGACACATATTAACTTGGAACATAATCGATCGCTTCAAACTCAGATCGACGACCTTTATTATGTTTTAGTTCTCGAGTTATAAGTGACATTGAGGTGTAGACTCTTTGACCTAATTGACATGATAATGTTGAACTAAATAGGGTTGGCAAGGTGTTGGAAAATCCCATTTGTTGAGTCAAAAGATGGGGAGCATGCAAAGTGACTCAATATACGTCTCTTTTTGTACATAGGGATACCAGAAGGAAAAACTTGAATGGCTGTGTAATTACCCCAATTTCTATCAATTATACATTGCACATTCTCATTGTTCTCTTTAGCAATTCTTGGTACTCAAAACCAAGTTAGATCACATTTGCGGTCGACAAAGATTCAAAATTAAGCTCCTCATTCTGAAAAGTTTTTGCATGGTAGAATTTGATGAAAGTTGCCCAAAAAAGGTTTCTGATTTTGGGTCCAGGGAAAGATAGTTTTAAGGATGCAAAGTGGATGCCTTCGATAGGTTGTTTGGCTGAGATCGGAACACTATCAACTTCTATAAACTTCTTAAAGACTGCATTTGACCGTAATTGGAGAAGCCAAAGTGGTCCACCTGCACTGAAGGGAGTTCGATTCTCAAGGCTTGTTACCATATGGCCAAGCTCATCGTACAAGTTACCAAGAAGGAGTTTGGAGAGTCAAAGGTGATTTGCTTTCATGGATTAGGGCAGCAAGAGGTTGATAAAACCTTTGCATAATGACACTTCAAGAATTGAAAACCACAACATTTAACTAGAAACATAAAAAGCCTACATGCTCGTCATCAAAAATTAAATCTTTACCTTGACCCATGTTATTTTTTATGAATTCTCCAATAAGAACTCTCCCAATTTATTTTATATTTCTTTTCTGGTTCCATATTCGAGGTAATTGGTGCGCGAATTTGTGATTCGAAAAACTGAACCAGCAAGTGCACCGGGTCGTCCAAGAAATACCTCAGGTGAGTGAGGGTAGAATCCCATGAGGATTGCCGGATTAAGCAAGCTGTGGTTATCTTGCAGATCTTAGTCAGACAAATAGAAAGATAATTGTTGTTTGTTGTAGGCGCATAAACAAGCAATAACAAAAGCAATAAAGAATTGATGTAGAGACAGTAATGAGAAATTAGTTAAGGCTGTAAGTTATTAAGCCATGGGTCATGGTCATTAATCTCCTCTGATCCAAGCCAAACACCCGAACAGGGTAGATCAATCTGGGAGTGGGTGAAGCTCACACAATTCAATCTCTAATGATCCTACTTGATGGTAATCAGTGGCTAAGAGAAAGGGGGATTGAATCTTAGCCCCTCTTTTGCTGAGTATTAATTGCTGCTTTTTCAAAGAAACTTTAGGAGATATTTATGCTTTTGTCTCATAACAAGTCAAGAGACATTTTTTTTGTCTTGTAACCGGTTAGGAGATATTTTTCATTTTTGTCTCCTTCGCAACAGAAATGGAATAGGGGTAGAAGAGAAAGAGAGAATCACACCCAGAAGTATCCTAGTTCAGCTGCTAAGTGCAATGCAGCCTACATCCAGTCTCCATCACAACTGTGACGGAATTTCACTATAATCATCAGATTACATACACCAATTCTTCCCTAGGAACTACCCATTCCTATCTGAGACAAATCCAGATTCTATCCCCAAATTTGAACTTGACTTGGACACCTACCAAGCTTTCAACTACAATCTACTAACCCAACTTGCAAGGGAACAAGTCTAGATTCCAACCCAACCTGAACTTGACTAGGACTCAAACCTAGCTTTCAATCCGCAAAGTACTAACCCAACTTGCAAGGGAATTCCTTCAGTATCATGACAACAAAACAGAAATACATATAAAGAATTTCAATGATAATTATGGCATTTTCTTTAACTTTGCCTTTTTTCACTCATTGGCTTTTTCTTACAAAACCTCACATTTTGCTTTTTACCAATAAAACACAGACAGACTAAACTGAGAAAAAGAAGTATGCAATGAAAGCCATGAAGGAGAAGAATAAATAGCTCAAAGAGCTATGGGAAAGCTTCCAAGATTGAAACTGGTTCAACCAAGCCACCAACATCTTATCCAACACAAGGCCGGTTCGGACAGAGAGAAGAGAGAGGGAAAACCGAAATCAAATAAACATGCATGTACATCTCTCTTATCCCTTCTCATCAAGCTTTTTCAATCTAAGCCTTCCATCTTGACTTTGTCCCCAAGAAAGAATTCTGACCCTTGATGAACTCTTCCTCTACATAGCTACAGTAGCTACCTTCTGTCTTGGATGAAAAAAAGTGGAAACAAACTTCACCACAGAGATCTTCTTCTCTGTCTGAGACTGATTACTTCTACTTTTGGCGTGGAGATCTTGAAGCTTCTTCTTTACATCTTGCCTTTTGTGGCAAACATCTCAGCCACGCCATGCTTTAGATCTTCTTTTCTCAAAGGACATCTTTACCCTAGCCTTTTTCCCTCTTCACAGCTTTACTGCTTTTCTGATAACTTATTCTTTCTTCCTTCCTATATGACATGACTGTATGCAAAGAGAGAGAGGAGAGAGAAGAGAGAAAAAGCTTTTGATGCAATGAATGAAATTAAAACAAATTAAATTCCACTTCCATTTCTCTATGCATAGTAACATGTGGAGCAGTAAATACAGTCAAATCAATTTGAATTTTCTTTAAGATACCAATGCATGCAATTAGACCAATTTAATTTTGAATTCCATTTGATAGAGAGAGTTATTGCCGGTTTATAATCAATCAAGACAAGAATCAATTCGTTGGTAGCATAGTCTAAACCAACAATGAACTCTCTTATTCAAATGTTAAATTCAATTCAAATTAACAGAGAGTAATAAAACCTCGGGTCATTCTCCCTAGGAATGCAATTGAAGTGTCACTCTTTCGGTTGTAAGGACAAAGGGTTTTGCAATCAAAGAACCAAAGATTAAAAGAACTTAGAAATAAAAGAAGTAAGGAATAATCAAATTTGGAATTAATTCAAGTAAAAAGGTGGTAAGGTCAAAACTTAGTGAAAATGCTAAAATGCATAAAAGAGCCTTGACTTGGGAATGAGAATCCAAGGAATCCTATCATCGCCATAACCACAACCTTGGTAATTATGATGAGTCAATCTCGCCTAGTCAACCCCTAACATTGAGGAGTAAGTCAAGCAAGCATAATTGACCTTAATCTATAGGTCCTAGCTAACTTACCAAACTAGTTGGTAAAAAGCTAGCGTCAACGGAAACAAGAATCAACTAACTACCCAAGAATTGCCACTAAATGTCGGACATTATGACTCTAGTATCCTAGGAACTCAATTCCCGATCCAAGGTGTGAAAATCTACTCAAAACTCATAATTGGCATTTTCACAAACACCTTGTGGGCATAAAAGTAAAACATGAAAAATTGCAAAGACAAATAAAAGCTATAACCAAAATATTCACAAAACCAACTATAAACAAACAATCAAGCATATATAAAGCATAAAACATGAAATTCATCAATCAAAACTTCAAGATACCGAAATTGCATATATAAACAATGTAACTTGAACCATAGGAAAATAAAAGCATAACTGATGTAATTAAAGAGAAAATTAAAGAGTACTTACAAAAGAGTTGATCAACCCAAGATGAAAACTTGAAACTATAAAATGCTACAATGAAAATGGAAAATAAAATAAAACCCTAAGAGAGCATTCTAACTACACTACTCCTACTCCTACTATGTATTTTCTATCTAAGCTACCTAATGAAATCTTGTGTCTTCATATGTGAATGATATCCCTTGATATAGCACTTCAAAACCAGCTTCAGCCTTCCAGAATTGGGCCAAAAGAGCCCCAAAATTGCGAGCTATGTGACTTTTTAATGAAGTCACGTGCTGGTACCTGTGCGTACCCACACATGCTGTTTTTCCTCCTGTGCGTACGCATAGAAGTTGTGCATGAGCACACTTGCTGATTTTCATTCTGTGCCCAGGTGCTGATTTTGTCCCTCGTGCGTGGGTGGAAAGGGTATTTTCATATGGTTAGGAAATTCACACAAATAATCCTCGTTGATGGTACAACCAACTAACGATACTCAAATCAAATTTCAAAGATTGGTTGTCACAAAGTTCAACCCTAATAAAAGTAAACTGAAGTATTCAAACCTCGGTTCGTCTCACAAGGAATGGGCAGACATGTGCATCAACATTGGTTAGAAATCCGGGGTTGGAAGTCATGATCAAAATTTAAACTAATAAACTTAACATGCAAGGAAACTTAAAGTGCAAGAAACTAAATCAGGTAACCAAAGCAAGATACGAGCAATTTAAATCTAACAAGAGAGCATATAGTCTACTTCTACTCTAGAATTAAGCAATTAACTAAGACGAGAATCAAGCAATTGAGATTTTTTGTTTTCAAATGTGAATAATAAAAGGAACTCTTGGCTAAGCATAGGAATTAGGGTCACCATCCTTGTCTACTACCATATCTTGACAATTAGGAGGAACCAAACTCACTAAGTCTACCTCCAAGAGCTTTAAGTACGTAATATCTACTCCTAAACTTGAGGTATGTCAAGTGGCTTGATCAATTTTAACCCCTAAGTCCCAACCTATCTACTAATTAGATTAGTAGTGGGTTAGTGTCAATGGGTATCAACTTGACCACAAGGGTTCTCCAATTACCAATTCAATGAGACCCAATGATTCAAGGTCACCCAATTCTCATAGCCTAGGCCAAGAGTAAAGAAAACTACTCCATAATCAAAGGAAACATTTCATCAAACACATAACATGCATTAACAAAAGACATATTCAAATTTGCAATTAAATTAGAAATTATAAGTACCCACTAACAATTATCACTAAAGAACAACTCAAACAACATCATTAATGAAGGAAAACATCATTGCATTAATATAAATTCAAGATCCACAAAGTTCATACAATGGGAAGAAAATGGGAAATAACAAGTAAACATAAACCAACACAAGATCTAAGTAAAAGTACACTAGGGAATTCAAATTAAGTAATCAAAACTAGAAATTAACAAAACTCACTTCAGAATTTCAAGAATGGCAGATCAAATCAAACTAGATCTAAAGAGGAATGGGGTTTCTCTCTCTAGAAGAACAAGAACCAAAAACTAACTCAAAATGTGTCTAAGTGTGTAATGAATGATCCCCCTTCCTCCATGGTTCCTTGGGTCTTTTTCCATGCAGAGCCAGCTTGAATTTGGGCCTGAAGAGCCTCAGAAATTGTCAGCCATGATTTCATTAATGAGGTCACGTGCCGTGCGTCACGCGTACGCATAATGCGTGTGTGCACGTTGATGGAGTTTTCTTCAATGTACGTGAATGCGCCAATTTGAGCGCGCCAAGTTGAATACGTGTGGGTCACGCGTGCGCGTCGGTGGCACTCCTCTAAAGCTCCAATTTTTCATGTTCCTTCCACTTGTGCATGCTTCTTTTCCATCTTCTAGACCAATCTTGCCCTGTAAACTCTGAAATCACTTAACAAACGTATCACATCATCGAATGGTGATAGAAGAGATTAAAATATAGCATTTTTAGGGTCAAATAAGCATATTTTCAACCATGAGACAAAATAAGAAAGGGAACATAAAACCATACATTTTATGTGGATAAGTGCGGAAAGTATTGACAAAATCCTCTTAAATAAACACAAGATAAACCACAAAATTAGGGTTTATCAGTGGGCACAGAAGGTGTGCGTGGGCACACTCTGAAATGCTTTTCTCCTTTGTTTTCTTCATGTTTTCTCCCTTTTTGCATGCTCTCTTCCACTTCTACCAAACCATTCTTGCCTCTAGGACCTGAAATCACTCAACAAATATATCACCGCATCGAATGGAATAAAAGTGGGATTAAATTGCTCAATTTAAGCATAAAAATGCATGCTTTCACATTTAGGTTCAATTTAGGGATCAAACACAAAAGTATGCTATTTTGGTGAATAAGTGTGAGTTTATGTGATGAAATCCACTCAATTCAAGCTAAATATATCGTCAAATATGGATTCATCACCATGCCTCAAAGGGAGTAGGTAACCGAACCAAGCATGCTCCATTTCCTTTCTTTTCTTCTTCAATTTCGGACCAACAAATTGTTGGATCAAAAGGAAGCATTGTTTTGGGCTTCACATTAGTTTCCTGGCCCAATAAGCATTTGCTTATGCACAAAATAATTCAGCGACTTTGCTTGGAATTATTTTTGCCCCAAGGTTGAATAATTTCTCATCATACTGGACTCAAAGCACCACAGACAAGGTCGGATCTTCCAGGTCAGAGAATGAAGCTCTATGATTTTAACCCTCAGAGCCACAGGAACCTCAATTACCCCTGACTAACAAGATTTCATGTTACATAACCCAATTAGCCCAAGTAACTTGTTGGAACCTATGATGCACTCTCAAGCTATAGCTCAATACTATTCGGGTCAGGACTCGTAAAGAACTCATGTAGAACAGGGGGGTCTTACTTTCGTTCCACCTCAAATTCATAAGGATGAAGAGTGACAATACATCATAGAATAGAATCAAACATATATTAAAGTAGAAAAGAAATTGAATTAATCCATAAGAATCAGCAAAGCTCTTAACCTTAACCTAGGCTCATACTGTACAGAAAATAATGTGTAAGGTTCGAATGTGGTGGTGAAGATCCTAAACAATGGTGATCTTCCTTCTATATATACTAATACTAAACCTAAAAAAATATTAATAATTATTAGAAATTACAAAAACAAACTAAACTAGATTAAAGGTGTAAAAATTCACTTCTTGGCCCACTTGGTGAGTGTTTGGGTTGAGCTTGGCGTCCAACTTAGAAGGATAGGCATTGAACACCCACTAGGGGGTAGATATGATGCTTCCTTGCTCCCCTTGCGGCGTTGAACGCCAGGTTTGGGCGTTCAATGCTAGCTTGACTCCTCCTTGGGCGTTGAATGCCAGAAAGAGGGTAGTTTGGGCGTTCAACGTCCGTTTTGGGCAGTCCAATCCAAAGAAAAGTATAGACCATTATATATTGTTGGAAAGCCCTGAAAGTCAGCTTTTCAATGCCGTTAAGAGCGCATCAGTGAGATCTTTGTAGCTACAGAAATGCTTGTTTGAATGCACGGAGGTCAGAATTTGACAGCATCTACTATGCTTTCCTTACCTCCGAATCAGACTTGGCCAAAACATGCCAAATTCACCCAAAATTCACCTAAAATCCTAGAAAAAACACAAAATCTCAAAGTAGTATCCAAAAAGTTATTTTTCATTAAAACATACTAAACATAATAAAACTTAACAAAATATACTAAAAAGAGTAGGAAAATAGGATCAGAAAGCATATAAAATATCCGCTCATCAGAATACTAAACTTAAACTGTTGCTTGTCCTCAAGCAACCAAAACAAAGTAGGACTAAAAATAAGAGAAAGATACAATAAGTCTTAAAGTTTTTCAATGAAGCTCAGTTCCAAATACTGAGTGGGGCTAATAGCTCTTTACTTCTGAACAGTTTTGGCATCTCACTTTCCTTTGAAGTTCAGAAATATTGACATCCCTTGGGATCAGAATCCAGATGATATTATTGATTCTCTTAGTTTAGCTGTTCTTAATTCTTGAACACAGCTTCTTTTGGTGCTTTGCATCTTTTTTAGCCTAGCCGTGACTCTAAGCGTTATGTTTTCCCGTATTACTACCGAATACATAAACGCCACAAGCACTTAACTGGGGGAACCCTTTGGATTCTAATTTAGCTTTGCTTAAATTCCCAGACAGTGGTGCCCAAAGTTCTTAAGCGTACTCTTTTGCTTTTGGATCACGACTTTAACTGCTCAGTCTCAAGCTTTTTACTTGAAACCTTCACACCATAAGCATTTAGTTAGGGATAGCAGCTCAATTGAGCTTTTTTTAGGCTTAATTTTTAATCCTCCTAACCATTGATGCTTAAAACCTTAGATCCTTGCTCTTTTGATTTTTTCTTTTATGAGCATTCTTTTTCTTTTTCTTTTTCTTTTTCTTTTTCTTTTTCTTTTTCTACTGCTTTTTCTTGCTTCAAGAATCAATATTTTTTATTTTTTCAGAGAGTCAATAATACTTCTCTAAGTCCTTTGTTCCTTCAAGAGCCAATATGATCAACTTCAATATCAATTATGCATAGTTAATTCATATATTCAGAAAGTAAATGCAAGACCACCACATCAAATTAATTGGAATAACTCATGGTATACTTAAAACTTATGCATCTCACTATTTTTTTCAAATAATTTTTCTTTTAAGCATAGTGAGGGATATAGAGGATATTTTATAACCACAACAAAACAAGAAAATAAAACTAGAAAAGGATAAAAGACTAGATGTGATCATGAACTTAGAAAAGCAAACAGACAATGAATGAAAGTACAGTGAAAATAGAGATAAAACATATAGAGATGTAATGGGACTCAACAACCTTAGTGATGGCGGCTGCTCCCTCTTGAGAACCCAATGGAGCATTTGAGCTCCTTTATGTCACGTCTTTGTCTCTGCTGTTCCTCAATCAGTCTTCTCTGATCTTCTCTTATATCATGGAGGATAGTGGCGTGTTCCTTATGCTCTACTCTCAGCTGCTCCACGTTTGAGCTTAGCTCCCCTATTGAGGTATTCAGTTGATCTGAATAGTCACGGGGAGAAAAATACATCCCTTGAGGCGTCTCAGGGATTTCTGGTGGAAGCGACTACACAGGCTCTTATTGTGGTTCATGTGCAGGCCCTCTCACATGCTCTATCTTCCTCTTTGTGATGGGATTATCCATCTCAATAAGGGTGTCTCTAGCTATTCCAATTCCAGCTGAATTTCATAGGCGGTATATGAGGAGTGGGAATGCCAACCTCGCTTGAGCGGAGGTCTTTTCAGCCACCTTGTACAATTCTTAAGGTATTACCTTATGTACCTCTACTTCATTCCCAAGCATAATGTAATGAATCATTATTGCTCGGTCAATAGTAAAATCAAATTGATCACTTGTGGGGATGATAAAACATTGGATAAACTCCAACCATCCTCTGGCCAAAGGCTTGAGGTCAAGCCTACCCAGTTGGTAGGGCTTGCGTTGTGCATTCTTCCTCCACTGTGCGCCTTCCACACAAATGTCCGCAAGGACTTGATTTAGTCTTTGGTCGGAGTTGACCCTTCTTGTGTAAGAGTGCGGATCTCCTAACATTTGTGGCTGTTGTACTGCCACTCTCACACTTTTCAGGTTGAAGTCCAAGAGTTGCTCTCAGACAATGGTACACCAGTTTTTGGGGCTTGGGTTCACACTTGTATCATGATTTTTGGTAACCCAAGCATTGGCGAAGAATTCTTGCACCATTAGTGTTCAGACCTCTGAAATAGGATTAGTCAGAATTTCTCAATCCCTTCTCCAGATCTCTTGTTGGATCTCTGGATATTTTTATTTTTTGAACTTGAAGGGGACTTAGGGAATTACCTTTTTATGCCTTACCTCATAATCAAAGTGATCGTGGTGCACCTTGGTGAGGAATCTCTATGATTCCCAAGTTTCGGAGGGGAAAGTAGGAGCCTTTTCCTTTCTCTGCCTTGAAGATTTGCTGGCCTTTGGTGCCAAACTTAGGAATGGTAGAAATAAAAAACCAATGCGTTTGCAACACCAAACTTAAGAATTTCACTTATCCTCGAGCAAATATGAAGAAAAAAAGAGTAGAAGAAAAAAGGAAAAGATAGAGATAGAGGGGAAAGAAGGCTTCGGCCAAGTGGAGGAAGGGGGAAGAAGAAGAGTGTGGAAAGTGTATATGTTAAGAGGGAGAGAGTGTGTAGGAGGTGTGTGTATGAAGGGTTGTATGAGGGGGTATATATAGGGTGGGGATGGGGTAGGGGTTCGATTACGAGGGAGGGATAAATGGGTGGGAAAGTTTTGAATTTAAAGTGGGTAGGGTTGATGGAGAAATAAAGTGATGGGATTTATGATGGGTTTGGGGAAGAGTGTGTATTGGGAAGTGGGAAAGTAGGGTGTGGGTTTCAAGGTTTAGAAAAGGTAGGAGAGAGAAGAAATGTGGGGTAGGTGGAGATTTTGTAGGACCCACTGGCTGAAGAAGCTTGAAACTTCGAGCTCCCTGCCCCCACCTGACGTTCAACACCAGGAATGGGCATTAAATGCCCATAGGGGGGTCAAAATGTAGGCCTGGATACTCCCTTTAGGACTTCCTTTAGGGCATTGAACGCCTAGCATTGCTCCCTGGCTGGCGTTCAACGCTAGGATATACCCCCTGTGGGGCATTGAACGCCCAAAGGACTCCCTTTCTGGCATTCAACGCTAGCTATTCCTCCTCAATGGGCATTGAATGCCCAGAGGGGATCCGGGAGAGGAGCTTCTTAGCTCCTTTATGGGCGTTGGACGCCCAGTTTTCTCCTTATCTAGCATTCAACGCCAATAAAGGACTCTCCCCAAGGTGTTCTGTTTTCAGTTCTGAATGTTTCTGTCACTGTTGTAAGTGCTGTAAAAGATCACAAACGTCAAAAAGCAAAGGAAAACTATAACTACAAATGAAATCAACTAAGAACAAATAAAAGAAATAAAATAATAGTACTCTACTCATGGTTGGGTTTCCTCCCAACAGGCACTTCTTTACCGTCATTAGCTTGACAGACAGCTCCATTACGGAGGTAGGTAGGGGCTCAGATCTTCACCCTTCATAGTGAACTTTCTTTCTGTGCTCTCATGTATGAGCTCCACATGCTCTAGAGATAGGATCCTTCTCACTGTGTGTGGAATGACTAGACTCTTGGTGAAGACAACTCTCATGCCAGGTGAGAGGCCTTCAGTGGGGATTTTTTGGTCCTTCCAACCTTTAGGTACCTTCTTCTAAGTACCTTCCTTCCCAGTGCTTGATGATGGTTGATAAACGACTATTTTATGATTTATCTTGTGCTCAATTGAATGATTTCATCAATTCTTCACCCACTTATTCATATGAATTTGCATGGTTTTACAATTCCTTCCTTATGATATGACATATGTGAAAACATGTTTCCTATGCTTTAGAAATATAAAATTTAATTATCCTTTATTACCATTTGATGCCGTGATCTGTGTTGAGTACTTTCAGGATTTATAGGGCAGGAATGGGAAAGAAAACATACAAAAATGGAAGGAAAGCACAAAATGGAGTTTTTGAAGAAACTAGCAGTGTGCGAACGTGTGGACGACTCGAACGCGTGCTTTGCGTAAACTGGCATCTGCGCGAAGGCGTGACTCACGTGAAACACAACTGACGCGGACGCGTGACTGACACGGCCGCGTGTAAAAGAAAAACTCCAGATGACGCGACCGCATGACCCACGCGAACGCGTGACGTGCGCGATTTGTAGAATTTACAGAAGTCGTCCCCAGCGATTTCTGGACCCTTTTTGGTCCAAATCCAAACCAAGAAAATATAGATTGGAGACTATAAGGTGGCGGAATCCACTCATTCAAAGGGCAGCGAATCATTCATTCATAATTCACAATTTTAGTTTTTAGATGTAGTTTTTAGAGAGAGAGGCTCTCTCCTCTCTCTTAGGATTAGGATTTAGGATTTCTATTATGTTTAAGCTATGACCTCTTCAAATTATATGTTCAATGTCTCTTTAATTTATGTTTCTCTTCCATTCTTAGATACTCTCATGCTTTTATTTGATTTATGTTGCCAAATTGGCTTATGAACTTTTCATGTTAGGATTTTCTTAATTAATACAATTTGAGGTATTTTTAGATATATGATTTTTATTTAGCTTTCTACATTCTTGGCTTTGGTTGATTAATTAGTAACTCTTGAGTTGTCAGACTCATTGTGATTGATAATTGATATCTTTGCTGATTGATTTAGATTCCTATAACTCTAGTCTTTCCTTAGGAGTTGACTAGGACTTTAGGTGTTAATTTAATTTAACCACTTGACTTAGTAGGAGCAAAATATAATTCTCATCACCATTGATAAGGATAACTAGGATAGGAATTCTAATTTTCATACCTCGCCAAGAGTTTTCTTAATTATTAATTTATTTTTCTTACTATTTAAATTACTTGTTCTCTATTTCAAAAACCCTAAAATATATTGTTCTACATAACCAATAATAAATCATACCTCCCTGCAATTCCTTGAGAAGACGACCCGAGGTTTAAATACTTCGGTTATAAATTTTATTGGGTTTTGCTACTTGTGACAACCAAAACTTTTGTACGAAAGGATTCTCTGTTGGTTTAGAAACTATACTTACAACACGATTATATTTTTATATTTCTTTACCGATAGAAAATCCGTTCATCAAAATGGCGCCTGATAAACCACTATTTTATGATTCATATTGTATTTAATTGTGTGGTTTTATCAAGTCTTCACCCACTTATTCATATGATTTGCATGTATTTACAATTCCTTCCAAAAAATATTCTATGATTGATAACTTGCTTCCTAAAGACCTTTTAGTTGTATATTTTTATCTTCCTTCGTACCATTCGATGCCGTGATCTGTGTGTTAAGTGTTTCAGGCTTCATAGGGTAGGAATGGCGTAAGGAATGAAGAGGAAGCGTGCAAAAATCGAAGGAACACAAAGAATTGAGGAGATGACCAGCGAGAAGTCACGCGGTCGCATGGCTCACGCAACCGCGCGAAATAGAAGAATTCAGAGTAACGCGCTCGCATGCCTGACGCGACCGCGCGGATTGGAAGTTGCACGAATGACGCGAATGCGTGGATGACGTGCACGCGTGGTACGAGAAACGCTGAGTGACGCGAATGCGTGGACGACACGGCCGCGTGATGTGCGCGATCTGCTGAATTTCAGAAGTCGCTGGCACAGATTCTGGGCCGTATTTCAACCCAGTTTTTGGCCCAGAAACACAGATTAGAGCAAGGGAACATGCAGAGACAAGAGAACAATTCATTCTACACAATTTCAAGTTTTTTAGATCTGAATTTACTCCTCCCCTAGGTTTTTCACTTGAACATTCATAAATTAGGATTTTGAAGAATTTTGGCTTTAGCTTTTGAGAAGAGTCTACCTCCGGTACTAGTCATTATAAATTGTTATTTTACTTTTCATTTACTCTTCCATATTCTTAATTTATCCAGAGTTGGCATTGGATTACTTTTCATAGTTTATTAATACAAAACTATTTTTTACTTTTGATTAATCTTTTTTATTATTATTTATTATGTCTTCTTCTACTTCCCCTATTGATTTTGTGAAGTCTACAATTATGATTATGGAGTAGTCCCCCAACTTGATTGGGAGATGATTAAAAGGATAACCTTGAGTTAGAACACTCAAGAGTTCAATTGTAATGGGTTCATTATTGGTTGGCTTGTTAATCACTAACTCTGATCCTTCCCAAGGGAGAGGATTAGGACTTGTGAATAGAAGTTGACTTTTAATTTGACTTTCCTTCATTCGTTGAGGGTTAACTAAATGTAAACCCTTTTGAAAACCTCTGATTGATAAAATAGCACATCTTCCTGCAACTCGTTGGGAGACGACCTTGGACTCATTCTCCCAGTATTTTATTTCAAAAATTTGTGACAACCCTTTTCTAAATTGACAAGTGGATCTTTTCCGGTTAAGAACTGTACTCACAACGCCATTTCTCTAATTAATTCTTAATCTGCCAATTTCTGCTCACTTCAATTTTCGGCGCCGTTGCCAGGGAGTTGCAATAGTGTGCTAATTTATTGATTGGAATTTATTTAATTGCATTTTTCTTTTTTATTTTTGTTACGATGAGCTGCACGTTTCTTTCGTTAAATGACGCGTTCACTTCCTGATCCAAGCTTGCCAGTATTTGACCCTGAGATTGAAAGAACTATTTCACGTATAAGGCAAGATCGGCGTCGGTTAGTCCTCTCCGAGGACGAATCTGAAACATCATTTAAGGGAGAAACAAGCTCCCCCTCTACTGATCCAGTTGATTCACGTGCAGGTGACATGGCAGCACCTATGAGAGTCACTATCCAGGAGCAAGCAGCCCCTGATTTTACACTACAACCATTCCAGGCACGCCACCCAGCAGTAGCTGTGGATTTTGAAATAAAGACTGCACTACGCAACTTGATGCCCAAGTTTCATGGCTTATCTGCTCAAGAGCCTATCAAGCACCTTAGGGATTTCCAGATAGCTTGTTCTACTGTTAAGCGTGATGGTACTGATGAAATTTCTATTCTGCTAAAGGCTTTCCCATTCTCTCTTGGGGGGAAGGCAAAAGAGTGGTACTATACTCAACCCGGAACAACTGTTTCTAACTGGGATACGCTTAGAAGAGAATTTTTGGAGAAATTCTTTCCAGCTGAGGTTGCCGATAAACTGAGGAAAGACATTTCCATGATCGTTCAGGACGAATCTGAGACTCTCCACGAATATTGGGAGCGCTTCAATAATCTTCTAGAAGTCCCCACCATATGATTGACAAGATAGTGTTGCTCGGCTACTTTACACAGGGTATGAAATCTCAACATAAGACCACATTGGAAGGTGCTAGCAATGGGTCTATGAAGAAGTACAAGACTACGAAAGAGGCATGGCAATTGATCAGCGACTTAGCTGAATCTACTAGAAATCACAGGCAGAAACAAAGTCGGTCAAGAGCTATTGCAGAAGTATCCTCTAGCAAGGAGACCACTGCTATAACTCAGAGCTTATGTGAAATGACCAACCTACTGAAGCAGATGCAACTAAGTCAACAACAAGCTCAGCAAGTTCAGCCTTTCCCACCACAGCACAGCCAACAGTTGGTTCCCCAAAGAGTGTGCGGGATCTGTGCCGATTACAGTCATTATACTGATGAGTGTCTGCAACTCCAACAGGAAGATCATACTGTAGCAGCCACTCATAACTTCTATGACCGCCCCAATCAAGGGTACAATCAAGGTGGCGGCTACAACCATGGATGGCAGGATAACCCCAACCAAGGGTGGAGAGATAATTTCAACTAGTGTTGGAGGGACAATCATAACAGAGGAGGCAGAGATAACAATAAAAATTAGAGGCGGAATAACAATAACAACTTCAGGCAGTAGAATCAGAATCAGGCCTACAGAACACCCCATCTAAGACAGCCTCAAGCATTTCAGCAGACCCCTCAGATCACTTATTCCTTTTCATCTCCTAATGATGAGTTACTACAATCTATTGATCGAAGATAGCAGGCCATGGAAAACAACCTTACTTTTACTCTAAATGGTTTGAACTCTACCTTACAAGCCCTTGTCTCACAGATTGGATCACTGAATAACTCTAACAACCAGTCCTCAAGCTCTGGTGGACTCTCCTCTCAACCATTACCCAACCCCAAGGGTGGCGTTAATGCCATTACCCTGAGATCTGGAACCACACTGCAAGAGAGGAATCCAGAGGAATCGAGCCTGCCAGAACACGCCCTAACTGCGAACACGGCTGAGGTAGAGGATGTTGAAGAAGAAGATGAAGCACAAGACATGGCTGAAGCAGAAGCAGCCCAACCAAGGAGTGCGGAACCCCAGCAAGCTGAAGCTATAAAAGACGTCACTCCTATTCCATTTCCACACCTTGCTAAGAAGCCCAGAAAGCAGTTGGAACTTGATCCCAAAATGGTAGAGATCTTCAAAAAGGTTGAGGTAACTGTTCTCCTTTTTGATGTTATTCAGCAAGTGCCTAAATATGCAAAGTTTCTAAAAGAGTTGTGCATACATAAAGATAAAATTAATGAATTAGAAACTATTCCTTTAGGTAGTTCTATATCTGCTTTAATGGGAAATATACCTGAAAAATGTAGTGACCTAGGCCCATGCATGGTTAACTGTACCATTAGAGGTGTTATATTTTCTGACTGTATGTGTGATTTAGGAGCATGCGTGAGTATTATGCCCTTGTCTATATTTAATGCTTTAAGGCTTCCCCCCTTAAAAAGGTCGGCAGCTCGTTTTGTGTTAGCAGATAAAAGCATTATCACAGTGGTTGGAATTGCTGAAGATGTATTAGTGAGCATTAAGGGGCTCACGTTTCCCATTGATTTTTATATCTTGGAGATGCCCCAAAATGACTCAGAGAGACCTTCATCAATCCTGCTTGGTAGACCATTTTTGAAGACTTCAAAATTCAAGGTGGATGCCTTTTCGGGAACCTATTCCTTTGAGGTAATTGGCAGGACAGTGAGCTTCAATCTAGATGAAGCTATGAAGCATCCCCCAAAAGATCACTCCATATTCCAATGTGACATCATTGATGAAATTATAGCTGCAACCCACTAGGAAGAAATGGAAGAGAGTCACATGGAGCAAGATCCAAATGTGGGGACACCCTCTGAACATACTGAATATTCATTACCATTTTCACCAGCCCCAGAGAATCCAGAACCGAATCATGAGCGGAAAATGGAATTAAAGCCCCATCCTCCACACCTCAAGTATGCATACCTTGAGGACAAGCAGAAGTTCCCAGTTATCATTGTAAGGGAGCTCACTTTCCAACAAGAAGAACAACTGCTTAGTGTATTGAGGACGCATAAGAAAACAATTGGATGGAGCTTGGCGGATATAGTAGGCATCAGCCCTCAAGTTTTTGAACATATAATATTCTTAGAAGAAGGAGCAAAACCTATCCGTCAACCTCAAAGAAGATTGAATCCCACCATCTTAGAAGTTGTCAAGAAGGAAGTTACTAGACTACTTGAAGCAGATATTATTTACCCCATTTGAGATAGCAAATGGGTCAGCCCAGTACAAGTGGTGCCCAAGAAGTCTGGAGTCACAACAATAAGGAATGAGCAAGGAGAACTTCTGACAACCAGAGTGCAGAACGCATAGAGAGTTTGTATTGACTACAGGCGTCTCAACCAAGCCACTCGCAAGGATCATTATCCCTTGCCATTCATTGATCAGATGCTTGATCGCCTGTCAGGTAAATCTCACTACTACTTTCTAGATGGTTACACAGGTTATTTTCAAATCCATATAGCTCCTGAAGATCAGGAAAAGACTATTTTTACATGTCCTTTTGGGACTTATGCTTATAAAAGAATGCCCTTTGGCTTGTGCAATGCACCAGCTACTTTCCAAAGGTATATGATGAGTCTTTTCTCTGATCTCATTGAGACTTGTATGGAAGTTTTTATGGATGACTTTAGCGTTTATGGTGATTCATTTAACCTTTGCTTGGATAGTTTATCTAACGTATTGGACAGGTATGTTAGTTCAAACCTTGTTTTAAATTTTGAAAAGTGTCATTTTATGGTAAAACAAGGTATTGTTCTAGGACATGTTGTTTCTGATACTGGTATCTCTGTAGACCCCGCAAAGGTGGATGTTATTTCTAGTTTACCTTTCCTCTCCTCTATGAGGGAAGTCCGTTCATTCCTTGGTCATGCAGGTTTTTACAGGAAGGACTTCAGTAAGGTAGCACTACCCTTGTCCAGACTACTGCAGAAAGATATTGAGTTCGAGTTCAGTGAGGATTGCAAACAAGCGTTTGATGAGCTAAAGACCACCTTGACTCAAGCTCCGATAGTGAGGGGACCAGACTGGAGTCAACCATTTAAAATCATGTGTGACTCCTCCAATCATGCAGTAGGAGCAGCACTGGCTCAACATGAAGGTAACGACCCTTTTGTAATTGCTTATGCATCTAAGACTTTAGATGATGCTCAATCTAATTACACTACTAATGAACAAGAGCTTCTAGCTATTGTTTTTGCTCTGGATAAATTTCGGGCCAATTTACTTGGTACTAAGGTAGTAGTGTACTCAGACCATGCAGCTCTAAAATATTTATAAGCTAAAAAAGAGTCTAAACCAAGGCTAATACGTTGGATGCTACTGCTGCAAGAATTTGATATGGAAATTAAAGATAGGAGTGGTAACCAGAATTTAGTGGCTGACCACTTGAGTCGCCTTGAGCACATTAAAGATGACTCCATTCCTATAAATGATAATTTCCCATTTGATAGCTTACAGGAAGTATCTGATGTAGCCGCTTGGTATGCACCTGTAGCTAATTATCTAATTAGCCATACTTTTCCTCCTAATTTCACTAAGCATCAGAGAGACAAGCTGAAAAGCGAGTCCAAATACTATGTATGGGATGACCCATATCTATGGAGGTGTGGTGCTGACCCGGTAATTAGACAGTGTGTACCTCAATCAGAATTCCAGTCCATTTTAGAGACCTGCCACTCATCTGAGAGTGGAGGACATTTTGGCCCTCAACAAACTGCTAGAAAAGTTTTAGACTGTAGATTCTGGTGGCCTACTCTTTTTAAAGATACTGCTGATCTCTGTAAATCTTGTCCTCCATGCCAAAGGTTTGGTAATATATCCTAGAGGGATGAAATGCCTTAACAAATTAAGCTTTTCTGTGAAATTTTTGATGTTTGGGGCATTGACTTCATGGGTCCATTTCTAGATTCTAACGGCCATCTTTATATACTGTTAGTTGTAGATTATGTTTCTAAATGGGTGGAAGCAATTCCTACCCGTACTGATGATGGTAACACCGTTGTTTCGTTTGTTAGAAATCATATTATTTGTCGCTTTGGATCACCACGAGCAATCATGAGCGATCAAGGCACTCACTTTTGTAACAGGAGACTAACAGGTTTACTAAAGAGGCATGGGATAATTCATAAAGTATCAACAGCCTATCACCCCCAGACTAATGGGCAAGCAGAGGTGTCTAACAGAGAGATAAACCGCATACTGCAAAAGGTAGTCAAGCCTCATAGAAAGGACTGGAGCACCAGGCTCCAAGACGTGCTTTGGGCATATCGGAAAGCATACAAGACACCGATTGTGATGAGTCCTTTCCGCTTGGTTTATGGAAAGGCCTGTCATCTTCCAGTTGAGTTAGAACATAAGGCCTTCTGGGCGGTAAAGGAATGCAACATGGACTATGAGAGAGCCAGAGCTGAACGGAAGTTGCAACTACAAGAATTAGAGAACCTTCGCCTTGAAGCTTATGAAAACTCCAGGCTGTATAAGGAGAAAGTGAAGGTTGTGCATGACAAGAGCATTAAGAGAAGAGAATTCCAACCTGGGGGCTTAGTCCTACTTTACAACTCCAGAATGTGTCTCATGCCAGGCAAGCTGAGATCCAGATGGGATGGTCCGTATCGAATTGAGAAGGTGGAACCATACAGAGTCTTTCACTTTAGCCATCCTTCAAGCTCCGAACTTATCAAGGTCAATGGACATCGCTTGAAGTTATTCCATGGTGAAAAGATGGCGAAAAACCAGGAACTAGAGATCTTCCTCTTGGTAGATCCACCCACAGCAGAAGACTGAGCTAGTGGAGCGTCCAACTTAAGGACGTTAAAACAAAGTGCTGGGTGGGAGACAACTCACCATGGTATGATCGTTCCTTCCCCTCTCCTTATCCACCCTTGTCAATAACTCTTCTCAGTACTAATGCCTATCTTTTGCATTTCATCCACATACTGCATATTGCATAATTCTACTTTAAAAAAAAAACAGAGCACACGACGCGACAGCGTCGATGACGCGTCCGCGTCATAGGTGCCTGGGACACGAGAAGAAGAGAAACAGAGAGTCACGCAACATTATGGCTGGAGGTGTGCCTTTGGCACAACTTGTTCCACGCGACCGTGTCGCTCACGCGTCCGCGTCATGTGGGAAAAAGGCCTCCCACGCGTCCGCGTCACCCACGCGAACGTGTGCCCTATAAATCGACGTAAAAATCGTGTATGGCCGAGAGTTGAGATGGACTTGGGCTGGACTCGTGCTAAAAACACAAGCCCTGCCACGCGAACGTGTGCCCCACGCGTCCGTGCCATTTTATCAATCTGGCCATCCACGCGATCGCGTCAACCACGCGATCGCGTCACTCAAAATTTTGGCAAAACATAATTTGAACAGAGAGTTGTGCGAGCGCGAAGCTGCCCTCGCACCACTAGCGCAAATCATGTCACACGTCCATGTGACCGACGCGTCCGCGTCATTTCATTTAAGGGCTTTCCACGTGACCGCGTACCCCACGCGTCTGCGTCGCGTGCGCCGCCCAACTCATTCAAATCTACCAGATTATCTTTTCTTTTCTCATCCCATTCCTATTTTATTTTCCCCCTCCTCCTTCTTCCTCCCTTCTTTCTCTCTTCTACCCCCTCTTTCCTACCACCATTATCAAGGTTTTTCTTCTCTTCTCCTCTCCTTACTTTTTCATTCCTCTTTTTATTTTCATGTTTTCTTTTTCTTGCTCTTCTAGTTTCTCCATCCATGTTTTCTTTTTCTTTTCTCTTCCTTCTATTGGTGTTAGAAATTTATTTGGCTCATTATTCGTATATGTTGCTTGTAAATTATTTAGGACTTGTTTAACAATTATATATTATTTTTATAGGGTTACTTGCATGTTCAATATTAATTTTTCCATACCTTATTTAACATGCATGCTATGTGTTTGTGAAAATGTCCATATGGCATTTTGCACTATTTTTAGATTTCTTTCAACCTACTACTGTAAGTGCTTGCTTTTCACAAAACCATTTTTATATTTTATTAATTAAATATAATTGTTATTACAAGCATATTGTTAGTTGAAAAGTCTTGGTAATCTAACTTGGACATTGAATGCTTGATCTATGCTACTCATGCCCTTGCCGGCATGCTAATAAACACCTGGCATTTTACTGTCATCACATGCACTTGCTTTATTTCCATTGTTGATTTGCCACATGTAGTCATGACCATGTGTTCACATCATTATCCTTTCCTGTGCATTGATTACAACCTTTCCCATTCTTTTCCTTGCTATAACTCTTGAAATATTCTTGTCTCTACTCGTTTCCTTTCAGGATGGCCACCAAGAAAGGCAAGTAGAAAGCTACCCCCAAATCCACAAAAAGGAAAAAAACTAAAAGAGCATTAGTGGCAGAGCCATCTTCAACTGCAGTTAAGCCCTCAAAAAAAGAATTAAAAGGATTATAAAGGTCAATGAAAAGGAGACAAAGGACACTGCATGATTTCCCAATCGTTATTGTGAGCAGATGTTCCCCATTCTGGCAGCTCGGAATTACAACAATGAACACCTTCTTATCCTTCCACCTTGTATTGCCAACTTTGTTGAGCCACAAATTGTAGAAAGACACTGGGGATTCCTACAGAGACAGCCACGACAGGTTAACCTTTCTTGGGTAGTTGAGTTCTACTCCAATTTCCACCTGCCGACCCTCCAGTCTATTTATGTCCATCAGAAGCAAGTCCCTATTACAGAAGAGACCATTCAGCGAGCCCTAGATCTTCCCCCTGCTCCAGAAGGATTGGATGCATTTCAAGAAGCCGCACTCAAGCGCCAGGCATACAAATTTGACTGGGACGTTGTTCTCAGAGTTATTGCATAACCTGGCAGCAAATGGATCTTCAGATACCATCGTTCACGTCCTAAGGGAATCTCGGCTTCCGAACTCACCTTAGAGGCTCACGTATGGGCACAGATTATGTCCCATTACGTCTTTCAGAGCACTCATGAGTCCTCCTTCACCGCAGACATGGCCGTTCTACTATGGTGCATCCTCACAAACCAGCCTCTAAATCTACCAAGACACATCCAGAATGCTATGGGACACGTGCAAATCGCGGGCAACCTTCCTTTCCCCACCTTGGTCTCAAATCTTGTCTCAGCAGCTGGAGTCTCCTACAGAGCTGGGAACACCAAAGCCATACTTCCACGGGATGATCAGTACATCCTTAACGGGAGATATCTCAGGCCACCACTTGCCACTACCAGCCAGTCCACAGAAGATGCTGCAGACATTCCACTATCTACTAGTCAGCTGCTGCATCAAATACGGAAGAGGTTGGACCAACAAGACCAGAAAGCAAAGCTACGAGAGCGCCGCAACCACCGCCTATTCAAATACCTCAAGGAGCTACTCACAGGCAACAATAGACCTAACGAGGACCCAGGCACTCCGGACCCCACTTCCGTTACCAGCACAGGGAGCCATGACGGTCCCAACTGTGGTGATACTGCCACCAGCCCACCCTTGTTCCTGACAGATGGTACCGAGGATGGTGCAAAGCATTAAGTGTGGGGAGGTCGGTCAGTGCCTAACTTCCGGAGGTAATTCTTCCCCCTAACACCAACTTCTCTTTCTTTAGAATAGGATAGATTGCATATTAGTAGGTTAATGGCATGCATGTTCATCCTCATTGAAAAGACAATAAGTTTCTTTTAAGACCATATATTTTTTGAAAATTTCACTAATTTAGATCAAAACATTTATGTTAAATTTGTTTGAAGTTGAAATTGGAATAGGATTTTTGAGCTAAAAAGAACACACAACCCGTGAGACTTTGAGCCTAAATACATGGTTACACTATTTAACCATAAACATTTTTTTCTCATGTGTTTTCTTCTCTATGATTGTAATCTGAATTTTGTATTATCCTATATGTCCAATGTTAATGTCTTATGTGCATGCATATGATTGAGGCCATTGTTTGTTTGGCTCACATATCCCAAATAAGCCAACCCTTTTAATTACCTTTGTTAACCACTTTGAGCTGTTGTTAATCCCATTTATTCTATATTTTACCACATTACTAGCCTTAAGCAGAAAAATAATGAAAAATCCAAATTGAATCTTTGGTTAGCTTAAGATAGAATGTGTGTTAACTAACTATGGGAAAATTGTGGGAATAAAGGGTAATAGGAGAATATGTCATGATGAAATAAAGGGAAATTGGGTACCTATTCATGTGAAACCATAAAAGAACATTACAAATCTATGTGCACTGATAAGCTATAAAAAAAATTTTCCTTTATGTTAGTAAATAAGGGGACAAAATCACCCCAATGATAAGTCAGAGTTTAATAATCAATGCACATGTGATAAAATTAAAATAAAGGTTGATGCATGAATATGAAATGTGAAAAGGAGATTTTGGGTAGCTAAGATGAATGTTAAAATTATATAGAATATATGTATGTTAGCTGAGAGCAACGAAAAGACCTCATGATGCTTGCATGTGCATTTTAAAATTGTTGATTGGTTAGGTGAAAAACAAAATTTTTGAAAGGCATGATTAGAGAAGGATAGAGTGATTACCCCATATACTAGAGATGATTAGAGTGCACACGCACCAACAGTAAGGGTTCAATGCTCAGTCCTGTGTTCCCTGATTTCACGAGCTATCTTCTTACAAATTTATCTGCTTTTACAATATGAACTAAATTAGTGAAATCTGCCCCATGTTTTGTCTTACAGAACTCATCTGTTTTTAATCATATAGACAAAATCATATAGTTGCATTCATATGTATATAGGTTGCATTGCATTACATAAGTCTTACATGTTCCTATTCATTCATATTTATCTCCTTCAATTTAGCATGAGGACATGCTAATGTTATGTGGTTTTATCAAGTCTTCACCCACTTATTCATATGATTTGCATGTATTTACAATTCCTTCCTAAAAATATTCTATGATTGATAACTTGCTTCCTAAAGACCTTTTAGTTTTATATTTTTATCTTCCTTCGTACCATTCGATGCCGTGATCTGTGTGTTAAGTGTTTCAGGATTCATATGACAGGAATGGCGTAAGGAATGAAGAGGAAGTGTGCAAAAATAGAAGGAACACAAGGAATTGAGGAGATGACCAGCGAGAAGTCACGCGGTCGCATGGCTCACGCGACCGCGAGAAATGGAAGAATTCAGAGTGACGCGCTCGCGTGCTTGACCCGACCGCGCGGATTGGAAGCTGAACGAACGACGCGAATACGTGGACGACGTGCACATGTGATACGAGAAACGCTGAGTGACGCGAACACGTAGACGACGCAGCCGCGTGACGTGCGCGATCTGCAGAATTTCAGAAGTCGCTGGCACAGATTCTGGGCCGCATTTCAACCTAGTTTTCGTCCCAAAAACACAGATTAGAGCCAGGGAACATGCAGAGACAAGAGAACAATTCATTCTACACAATTTCAAGTTTTTTAGATCTGAATTTACTCCTCCCCTAGATTTTTCACTTGAACATTCATAAATTAGGATTTTGAAGAATTTTGGCTTTAGCTTTTGAGAAGAGTCTACCTCCGATACTAGTCATTATAACTTGTTATTTTACTTTTCATTTACTCTTCCATATTCTTAATTTATCCAGAGTTGACATTGGATTACTTTTCATAGTTTATTAATACAAAACTATTTTTTACTTTTGATTAATCTCTTTTATTATTATTTATTTTGTCTTCTTCTACTTCCCCTATTGATTTTTTGAAGTCTACAATTATGATTATGGAGTAGTCCCCTAACTTGATTGTGAGATGATTAAAACGAGAACCTGAGTTAGAACACTCAAGAGTTCAATTGTAATTGGTTCATGGTTGGTTGGCTTGTTAATCACTAACACTAATCCTTCCCAAGGGAGAAGATTAGGACTTGTGAATAGAAGTTGACTTTTAATTTGACTTTCCTTCATTCGTTGAGGGTTAACTAAATGTAAACAATAACTAATTATTAATTGCTCTTGATAAAATTCTAACAAGGATAGAACTTCCAATTAATCTTCTCCCGGTCAAGATTTTATTCAAATTATATAAATTCTCTAATTTAATTTTCTGTTCATTGATGAGCGGATATTTTGTACGCTTTTTGGGGTAATTTCATGTAGATTTTAGCATGTTTCAGTTAGTTTTTAGTAAAATAATATTAGTTTTTAGGCAAAAATCATATTTCTGGACTTTACTATGAGTTTGTGTGTTTTTCTGTGATTTCAGGTATTTTCTGGCTGAAATTGAGGGAGCTGAGCAAAAATCTGACTTAGGCTAAAAAAGGACTGCTGATGCTGTTGGATCCTGACCTCCTTGCACTCGAAATGGATTTTCTGGAGCTACAGGAGTCCAATTGGCGCGTTCTCAACGGCGTTGGAAAGTAGACATCCAGGGCTTTCCAGCAATATATAATAGTTTATACTTTGCGCAAGGATAGACGACGTAACTTGGCGTTAAACGCCAAGTTCATGCTGCTGTCTGGAGTTAAACGCCAGAAAAACGTCATGATCCGGAGTTGAACGCCCAAAACACGTCATAACCATTTTTCAGATCTGAATTACATACTTTTTGACGGCATGAGTCTCTAAACTCCATTGTTGGGGGTGAGGAGCTTTGCAGCGTCTCGATGAATTAATGCAATTGTTTCTATTTCACTCAAACGTGTGTATGGTCCGATCTAAGATGTTTATTCGCGCTTAACTGTGAAAGAGGTGATGATCCGTGACACTCATCACCTCTCTCAATCTATGAACGTGTGTCTGACAAACACCTCCGTTCTACATCAGACTGAATGAACTTCTCTTAGATTCCCCAACAGAATCTTCGCGGTATAAGCCGGATTGATGGCGGCATTCATGAGAATCTAGAAAGTCTAAACCTTGTTTGTGGTATTCCGAGTAGGATTCTGGGATTTAATGACTGTGACGAGCTTCAAACTCCTGAAGGCTGGGCGTTAGTGACAGAC
>NC_029776.3:40749068-40750035 GCF_000817695.3 Arachis duranensis | reverse complement strand
GACAGATGATTAGCCGTGCTGTGACAGAGCATAGGAACGTTTTCACTGAGAGGATGGGAAGTAGCCACTGACAATGGTGACGCCCTACATGCAGCTTGCCGTAGACGTGCTTTACAAACAATTGAGTTAAATATTACATTGCAGGAATTCAGAGGACAAAGCATCTCCAAAACTCCAACATATTTTTCATTACTGCATAACAAGTAACGCTGTTATTCTCTTTTATTTTTATAATCAAACCAAGTAATTTCATTAAATCCTTTTTGGCATCCTGACTAAGATTAATAAAATAAACATTGATTGCTTTAAACCAATAATCTCTGTGGGATCGACCCTTACTCACGTAAGGTATTACTTGGACGACCCAGTGCACTTGCTGGTTAGTTGTACGGATCACAAATTCGTGCACCAAGTTTTTGGCGCCGTTGCCGGGGATTATTCGAGTTTGAACAACTAAAGGTTTATTTTATTTCTTAGATTAGGAATAATTTGTTTTTATAGAGTCATTAAATTTTGATAGGATAGTTTCTTTTCAAAAATTTCTTTTCAAAAAAATTATTTTTCTTAATTAAGTGTAATTTTTCTTGAGTTTAGTGTCTTATTTTAAGTTTGGTGTTAATTGCATATTTGATATTTTTCTTTAAATTTTCGACTTGTGTTCTTTGTTCTTCATTGATTTTCAAGTTGTTCTTGTTTATTTTCCTTGTTTGATCTTGAGTTTTTCTTGTTTTGTGTATTTTCTTGTTTTTCTTGTGCTTTTTCAAAACATTAACTTTCAAAAATTATACTTTTATCCACAAAAATAATACATCTTTGAAATACATTACATCTTTAACTCAGTTGGTTATAGCGTTGGCTTATGTTCTTGGCAATTGGGCACCAGTTCTTTTGAAAATCTTTTTCAAAAATAATTTTTCTTGATTTAATCTGTGCCAAACTCTAAGTTTGGTGTTTTCTTGTTAATTTT
>NC_029776.3:40745086-40745348 GCF_000817695.3 Arachis duranensis | reverse complement strand
GTTTGCCATCCAGGAAGTGCCATGGTTTGCAGACATTGCAAACTACAAGGCAGTGAGATTCATACCCAAAGAGTACAGTAAGGTGCAATCAAAGAAATTAATCACAGATGCAAAGTACTCTCTTTGGGATGAACCATATCTCTTTAAGAGATGTGCAGACGGAGTAATCCGTAGATGTGTGTCTAAAGAAGAAGCACAGAAGATCCTCTGGCACTGCCATAGATCACAGTATGGAGGACATTTTGGAAGTGAGCGAACAGCC
>NC_029776.3:40742193-40743354 GCF_000817695.3 Arachis duranensis | reverse complement strand
AATTTCCCACCCCCTCCCTATATATTGTGTTTGGCGCACCCCTCACCATCACCATTCCACAATTGTTCTCCTTCTCTCCCTCTTCTTTCTTCTCTTTTGCTTGAGGACAAGCAAACCTCTAAGTTTGGTGTGCTTTTCCGTGATCACTAAGCCAAGATTCATCAATATCATGGCTCCTAAAGGAAAACAAACCAATTTGAGAGGCAAGAAAGAGAATAATCCAAAGAATCTTTGGAATCAAGAGAAGTTCTTAACCAAAGAACATGAAGACCATTATCACAAAATAATGGGTCTGAGGTCAGTGATCCCGGAAGTCAGATTTGATCTGAAAGAAGATGAATATCCGGAGATCCAAGAGCAAATTCGAAACAGGAATTGGGAAATTCTGGCCAATCCTGAAACGAAAGTGGGAAGGAACATGGTCCAGGAATTTTATGCTAATCTATGGCAGATAGAAAGGCAAAGAATCATTGGAGCTGCTCTCTTTGACCATAAGACTGTAGTCAGAGGAAAGATCATCCATACCAACTCTGATAAGATCAGGGAGATATTTAAGCTTCCTCAACTGAAAGATGACCCAGACTCCTTTAATAGGAGAATGATGAGGGTCAATAAAGGGCTGGACAAGGTTCTGGAGGATATATGTATCCCTGGAGCCAAGTGGACCACCAGCACGACTGGCGTCCCAGTTCAATTCAAAAGGGAAGATCTGAAACCAGTAGCCAGAGGTTGGCTGGATTTTGTAGGGCGTTCCATATTGCCCATCAGCAACCGTTCTAAAGTCACTATTAAAAGAGCAATAATGATTCACTGCATCATGTTGGGAAAAGAAGTGGAAGTCCATCAGCTGATCTCCTGTGAGCTATATAAAATAGCAAACAGAAATTCTAAGGACGCCAAATTGGCTTATCCAAGCCTAATTTCTATGCTTAGCAAGGATGCTGGAGTAAAGATGGGAATAACTGAATATATCCTAATTGAAAAGCCCATTACTGGAATATCAATGGTCAGACAACAGCAACAACATGATTCAACCAAGAGGAGAGCACAAGAAGCTCTCCCAGAACTGCCCCAATTCGAATATTGGGAACAGCTTGAGGCTTCTATTTCCAGATTGCAAGAAGCTATGGATCAAATAAAGGAAGAACAGAATAATCAAAG
>NC_029776.3:40718048-40740355 GCF_000817695.3 Arachis duranensis | reverse complement strand
ATACAATTCCTTTGTTTTCCATTCAAACATGCTTGTTCTTATCTAAGATGTTTATTCGCGCTTAATTGTGATAGAGGTGATGATCCGTGACACTCATCACCTCCCTCAATCTATGAACGTGTGTCTGACAAACACCTCCGTTCTACATCAGACTGAATGAACTTCTCTTAGATTCCCCAACAGAATCTTCGTGGTATAAGCCGGATTGATGGCGGCATTCATGAGAATCCGGAAAGTCTAAACCTTGTCTGTGGTATTCCGAGTAGGATTCTGGGATTTAATGACTGTGACGAGCTTCAAACTCCTGAAGGCTGGGCGTTAGTGACAGACGCAAAAGAATCAATGGATTCTATTCCAACCTGATTGAGAACCGACAGATGATTAGCCGTGCTGTGACAGAGCATAGGAACGTTTTCACTGAGAGGATGGGAAGTAGCCACTGACAATGGTGACGCCCTACATGCAGCTTGCCGTAGACGTGCTTTACAAACAATTGAGTTAAATATTACATTGCAGGAATTCAGAGGACAAAGCATCTCCAAAACTCCAACATATTTCTCATTACTGCATAACAAGTAACGCTGTTATTCTCTTTTATTTTTATAATCAAACCTAGTAATTTCATTAAATCCTTTTTGGCATCCTGACTAAGATTAATAAAATAAACATTGATTGCTTTAAACCAATAATCTCCGTGGGATCGACCCTTACTCACGTAAGGTATTACTTGGATGACCCAGTGCACTTGCTGGTTAGTTGTGCGAATCACAAATTTGTGCACCATTCATCAAATTCAAAACCCCTTTTGAAAACCTCTGATTGATAAAATAGCACATCTTCCTGCAACTCGTTGGAAGACGACCTGTGACTCATACTCCCAGTATTTTATTTCAAAAATTTGTGACAACCCTTTTCTAAATTGACAAGTGGATCTTTGCTGGTTAAGAACTGTACTCATAACCCCATTTTTCTAATTAATTCTTAATCTACCAATTTCCGCTCACGTCAGCACTGTTGTCGGGGAATTGCAAACGTGTGCCTTATTATTGGTTATTGTAAATATTTTTCTTTTACTTGTTTATTTGTTTTTGTTTTCCCTTTTTATTTCTATTAGCTACTATGACTTCTCACCCCTCTCGCTTTGAGTTTGGTTCTAATTTTGTTGAAAGAAATGGAAGCTATAACAGGAACATGCATCAAGGTCAAGGCAATCAAAGATGGACAGAGCCACGAGGATCTGATCAACCCTTTAGGCAACAACACCGTCCACGACACCATGGACAAAGACCATTCTACAATGCATGCCAAGACAATAGATATGGTGGACCACCTTGTAGTTACCAACAAGCCCTACCTTATGCTTATAAACCATCTCCTCAACATAGCTTTGGACTGCCATACTCACCAGTCCCTTTTCACCATTCACCCCCGTATGACCCTTATCCACCCCAATTCCAATCCAATTACTCCCAAGAACCACCACTTTCCTATGTACCATGTCCATATCCATCACCTCAAGAATCAAGGGAGCGTTTCAAAGAAACAGAGGAAAAACTTAATGCAACCCTTCGCCAACTGGACCATGTGATAAGTCGATTACCTCACCGACGTTCGGATACTCAAGGAACCCCCATGGCTTCATGTGGGCAATCTCATGAAGAACATAGCATGAAAGAGATCCTAGAAACTCTGGTGGACAGTAAGGAGCATGAATTTGTACTGAACAATTGAAGGAAGCCCAAATTATCCAAGAAGAAGCAGAATTGGTTGAAGACTTAGGAGATGCTGAACCTCCATGGGAATCCAGAGTTGTGGAAAATTCCGTCAAGGAAATTACAATTGATGCTAAGGAGGATAGTGCACAACCCCCAAAGCAGGTATCTTATGAAGAACTGGACGGAACAATCCAAGACGTGAGTTTCCTTGATAATGATAATCACGAGTCAAGTTCTCCTAGTAATGAACTTACATCCGCAAGTGACTTCTAGGAGACAGAAGAACCTTCCCCAAGTGAATACGAAGATGATGCTGAGGTAGACTTTTCTCAACCTCCAACTTATGACTTTAGTGATGAGGAAGAAATCAAGGACTTTGATCAAGACATGGTCGAAATTGAAGAAGTTTGTAAAGAAGTGGAGGAATTCACAGAGGAATACAAGGGAGTAGAGCTTGCAGAACCACTGGAAACACCTATCCCAAGGCCACTACCACCCAACTCCAACTTCAAGTGGGTAAAATCCTTGACCTTTATCTTTACTTTTCCACTTGAATATGGCTTGCTTGAAACAGATGGCCAGCTTAGAGCTCTCTGTGGCTTCAAGCGTAAGAGGAAAATGGATTGTACTCAGAGTTGGTATGCAACATCCAATAAGGTTCTAAGCTTCAATCTGAAGTGCAAGGATTGGTGTAAAGCTCAATTGAATGGGTCTCGGAAGATGTTTGGTCACTGCAATGAGAATTCAGATTGCTCACCACCCAGCTGGAAAAATATAGATCAAGACAAAAATGGGTGTAAAAGTAATGTTTGGGATCCTGGAATCTATTCTGACATTTATCACCCCGGGAGCCTTGAAGCCTATTTGAACTCACCTAAGGGCTTTACGTGCCTTGTTTGGGACCCTGGAGGCTTTTGGCATTCCAAACATTGGTGGAGATTTTTCGATGAATATAAGCACAAGCCACCATAACAGGAAGCTCATCAAATGTCCAACTTAAGGACTTTAACCAAAAGTGCTAGGTGGGAGACAACCCACCATGGTATGATCGTTCCTTTTTTAGTTTAGTCTGTTTTTGAATTTTGATTGAACCTGGAATTGTGCATAACATTCATTGCATTCTGCATACTTCATAAAAAAAAACACCCCACATAAGCGCGCAGGCCACGCATGGGCGTCGATTGGAAATCGGCGTAAAGATCCAACGCCTAGAAAGTTGGGCTGGAATCGTGCGGCTGGTATGCATTTAGCATAACACGGCCCACGCGTTCGCGTCCCTGACGCCAACGCGTCACTTGCAAAACACTCATCCCAAGCAAAAGCGTGAGCGACGCGTTTGGGTCGCATGGATATTATGGCCCCCTAAATGAAAACAGAGAGTTGCGCCAAAACGACGCTAGAACTGTGCGTCTAGCACAATTCACAACAACGCATTCGCGTGCTTTACGCGTCCGCGTCACTTATCCTCTAACCAACTAACGCGATTGCGTCAATAACGCGACCGCATCAACCCCTTTTGCCCAATCACGTGATTGCCTGCCGCCATCATCACAACACTCCTACCATCTCTCTGATCCATACCTCTGTTCATACACATACCAAGTTCCGCCGAACACCGATTCCTCTATCATTAGTTAGTTAGTTCCATATTTTTTAGATTCTGTTCAAATTAGGATATTTAGAGATGCATGATTGTAGTGAATTCTAGATGGTTAGGTAGCTAGGATGTGGTTAGTTTATCTAGGCCTGATAATTGTGCCGTTCTTGTTACCTATTTTATCTATTTCGCAATTCTGAATTTGCTGTAATGATGATGCTGTTCATATGCTGTTCTTTCATGTTTCATGCTGCTGTTACACTGTTCTTCAATGTTCCTACTGTTTGTGACTCTTGGCAGCACTTTTTAATCTCATATGAACTGATTTTTCCTGCTGTTTATTTCCCGGGAACATCCAATTTTAGCCGGAATGCTGCCCAATTTTCTACAAATTGTTTCATTTTTACCCCATTCATGTATTGGTTTTGGCGATTTAGAATTTGCACTACTTAGCTATAACCAAACCAATTCATGAATGCATGGGCTAACATTCTTATTTCTTTCTGGTTCCCTGGTTAATAGACTGCATTATTGATGATTTTATTTTAATTTGCAACTCTTGTATCTATCTGGATTATCATCAATAAACTGAAATCTTTGCTTGAATATGAGTTGATTATTCTTTAAATTTGTGAATCTCTTGTTACCTAGGAAACCTATTATCATGCCACTTACTTTAACTTTCTTTTTACTAACTCACTGCTTTCACTTTCTAACTTCCCTTTCACCTATTAACCATTTCAACTTTCTGACTTCTCTTTTTTACCTGACTACTTTAACTTTCTAACTCAGGGTTTGATCATTGTTTTTCCTAATTAACTTGAATTCCGCTTATCATATATTTTGGATTGTACTCTTTCTTTTCAGACTTTTTCACTTGAATACAATCCAAAATGCACATATATTTAACTCATTTCATGCTTCTCTTGCTCTTTTGCCACTCTGTGCTTATACTGCTATTATTCTATGACCATCCTTGACATTTTGCATGGTGATTCCTGGCGGGAGAAGAACTTTACCCCGCAGGAAAAGGCTGATCAGTTGGTACCTACGGCTGACCTAGTAAATTTTGCAAGTAAATATTGTGAGCTGAAGTACCCAGTTTTGCCACATCCAAGAACCTATACTTGGAAAGGACACTCAAAATTCCAGAAGAACTCAAGCAATACACTTCAAACAAAATTAAACAGAGAGGCTGGTTCTTCCTAGAGAGAAACTTGACTGAGATCAATAAATCCTGGGTTAGAGAATTCTACTGTAACTACTTTAAAACATCCCTGGATGCAGTACAGCTCAGAGGCAAACAAATTCCGGTTACTGAGGAAGCCATAGAAGACATCCTCCAGCTCCCACCTAAATCAGATCAGCCAGACGGTTACCAAAGGGTTGAAGAGGATATGAGATTCATGAGATTTGACTGGGATGCAGTAAAACAGACTATAGCTCTTGATCCTACTGTCCCATGGGTCATGGGAAAGAGCATAGTGGTACCTAAGGGAATCAGGCTGATGTATCTGAATGATGAGGCTCGACTTTGGCAGCAGATTCTGAGTAACTACGTAATGTCGAGCACTCATGAGACAGAGGTGCCAGCTGCTATAATTACCCTCATCTGGTGTGTGATGGAGGGTAACGACCTATATCTGCCCTGCTTTATTCGGTATTACATGGCCAGGGTCCATGTCAGAGGCACCCTCCTGTTTCCATTCCTGATTACTCAGTTAAGTCACCGAGCTGAGGTGCCTTAGGAAATTGCTGATGAAAAGCCATCCGCCACGGACTGCAGGAAGATCATCCCTCACAGTAGGAAATTTCAGGCTCTAGGCTACCGACCTCCTTTTCTCACGGACTCTACTGAGGCAGCTACGTCTTCAGCTGCCCCTTCAGCATCCACTGCCTAGCTCCATCCACTGCACCCCACCTGTTCCTGAGCCCGTTTATCTTCTGGTGCACCGACTCTTTGACCGCGTAGACCAGATGGAGCGCCACCACCTGCAGCAATTTGAGAGGTCTGAGCATTGCAACAGGCGATGTTACGAGAGGTCTGAGCATCGCCACAAGCGACACTCTGAGCACCTCAAGTTGATGATCCGATCCGGTGGTGACATCCCCTCCGAGCCCGAAACACCATCATAGACATCTGAGGAGGAGGCGAGTGATTATGAGGAGGAGGCACCTACCCAGGCTGAGCAGGGAGGACCTGAGCACACTGCACCACACCTTGAGGAGCACCACCAGCTACAGGCCGCAGATCCGGAGATTCCTCTACAGACAGAGCCTCCGCTTTAGCAGGCCGCTCCTCCTACACTCACAGAGACTGCAGACCGTCAGCCTACCACTGAAACACCAGCAGCCCATCCTTCTGGAGATGACACTTCTTCACACCCAGCTTGAGTGAGCATCGGGGACGATGCTATATTTTAAGTGTAGGGAGGTCGCCATCTCTGGCATATATTTTTTGGTGAACCACTATAAGACTCTCCTATCTTATTTTGTTCATTTTCTGTATTTTATTTTATCTTTTAGTACTTGCACATTTTTCTTTTGTTTTTGCTATATTTTTATTTTATTTTTGTATTTTGCACTTTCGGCTGTATATATCTTAGATATTTAGCTTAATTTGCACTTTTAGCTTACTAGTTATAGAATATGTGGATTAATTAGTATAGTTTGCCCTTTTATCATATGATAAGTTGGTTTAATTGAAAATAAAAGAGTAAACTAGGAACTTTAGTGAATCAAAACAATCCACACACCTTGTATTTATATAGCAACAAATGTGAGTTAATTAACAACATTTCTTCAAGGAGGAACACTAAGATTTTAAGGGCCACCTTAAGATTTACATTGAGTTGAATGAAAACTCTTGATTTCTACTTGCATGACATATATAACTGATGTATGATTTTTGAGCTAGAGAACACACAACCTGTGAGTTTTGAGCTTAATTGTATGGTTACATAAAACCATAAATTTCATTCCTGTGTGTTTCGCACTTCTTTTCTATGCTTGCAATCTTTATTTTGTTTTAATCTATATGTCCAATATAGAATATAGATACATACCAAGAGATGATTGAGGCCTTTAATTGTTTTTGCTTACTTATCCCAAATAGCCTACCCTTTCAATCACCCTTGTTAACCCCCTTAAGCTTTTTGACCCCCTCTTCTGTTTTATAACCACATTACTAGCCTTAAGCAGAAAAATAAGATAAAAATCCCAAGTCGAATCCATGGTTAGCTTAAGATAGATATTGTGTATAATTTAAGTATGGGAAATTTTGTGGGAACATGGGATGATAGGAGAAAGGAAAATTAAATTGAATAAGTTATTTAAAAAATTTTGGAAGCATGCTCATGTGAAATCAAAATAATTAAATTACCATGCGTATTGAAAAAAAAATTAGTATTTAAATAAGAGGATACAAAAATTACCCCAATGCAATTATAAAGAATCAATGCACATGGGACAAAAGTCAAAAATAAATTTGGTGCATGAGCATGTAACACAAAAAGTGGAAAAATTAGGGTAGCTAGGTGAAGAACTTTGAAATTATATAAAGTATGTATGTTAGGTGAGATCTTAGATTAATCAAGGATTCACCTTGTTAGCTCACTTAGCCTTATATATACACCATTACCCTTACCTCAGCCCCATTACAACCTGGGAAAAGACCTCATGATTTTTGTATGTCTATATTCAATATTTGTTGATTGGTTAGATGAAAAATAAAGTTTTAGAAAGCATGACTAGAAAAGAAGATAGTGATTAACCCCAAACACTGAGTGATTAGAGAGTAAAACATAAAATCCAGTGAGGGTTCAATAGCTCATTCTCATATATCCATGTTTAGTTTATTAATTGTCTTGCAAGTTTGTGACCTATCTTAACCCAACTCAATTGTAACTGTGCTTTAATATGATTTGGCCTTAATTGTACATATATGATTCCTTGAAGATATGAAGCAAATTAACCACATTTAAGCTCTATATATATAGGTGGATAAAAAAACTAGAATTGCATGACTCATGTAGGTAGCTTGCATTTAGAATAGATTGCATTGCATAAGATTCCACCATTTTACCTTTACTCTTTTCTCTTGGATTTAGCATGAGGACATGCTAATGTTTAAGTGTGGGGAGGTTGATAAACCACTATTTTATGATTTATCTTGTGCTCAATTGAATGATTTCATCAATTCTTCACCCACTTATTCATATGAATTTGCATGATTTTACAATTCCTTCCTTATGATATGACATATGCGAAAACATGTTTCATATGCTTTAGAAATCTTAAATTTAATTATCCTTTATTATGAGTTGATGTCGTGATCCGTGTATTGAGTACTTTCAAGCTTTATAGGGCAGGAATGGCTTAAAGGATGGAAGGAAAACATACAAAAATGGAAGGAAAGCACAAAATGGAGTTTTTGAAGAAACTGGCAATGACGCGAACGCGTGGACGACGCGAACGCGTGCTTTGCGTAAACTGGCATCTGCATGAATGCGTGCATGATGCGAACGCGTGACTCACACGAAACACAACTGATGCGGACGAGTGACTGATGCGGCCGTGTGTAAAAGCAAAACTCCAGATGACGCGACCGCGTGACCCACGCGAACGCGTGACGTGCGCGATCTGCAGAATTTACGGAAGTCATCCCCAGTGATTTCTGGACCCTTTTTGGTCCAAATCCAAACCCAAAAAACACAGATTGGAGACTATAAGGTGGGGGAATCCACTCATTCAAAGGGCAGCAAATCATTCATTCATAAATTCACAATTTTAGTTTTTAGATGTAGTTTTTAGAGATAGAGGCTCTCTCCTCTCTCTTAGGATTAGGATTTAGGATTTCTATTATGTTTAAGCTATGACCTCTTCAAATTACAGGTTCAATGTCACTTTAATTTATATTTCTCTTCCATTCTTAGATACTCTAATGCTTTTATTTGATTTATGTTGCCAAATTGGCTTATGAACTTTTCATGTTAGGATTTTCTTAATTAATGCAATTTGAGGTATTTTCAGATATATGATTTTTATTTAGCTTTCTACATTCTTGGTTTTGGTTGATTAGTTAGTAACTCTTGAGTTGTCAGACTCATTGTGATTGATAATTGATATCTTTGCTGCTTGATTTAGATTCCTATAACTCTAGTCTTTCATTAGGAGTTGACTAGGACTTTAGGTGTTAATTTAATTTAACCACTTGACTTAGTGGGAGCAAAATATAATTTTCATCACCATTGATAAAGGATAACTAGGATTGGAATTCTAATTCTCATACCTTGCTAAGAGTTTTCTTAATTATTAATTTATTTTTCTTGCTATTTAAATTACTTGTTCTCTATTTCAAAAACCCAAAAATATACTCTTCTACATAACCAATAATAAATCATACCTACCTGCAATTCCTTGAGAAGACGACCCGAGGTTTAAATACTTCAGATATAAATTTTATTGGATTTTGTTACTTGTGACAACCAAACTTTTGTACAAAAGGTTTCTCCATTGGTTTAGAAACTATACTTACAACGCGATTACATTTTTATATTTCTTTACCGATAGAAAATCTGATCATCAATGGTTGTCCAACACCAAACTTAGAGTTGGTGTCTGGGGGCTTTGTAAAGCTCTTCACTGAGAGGAAAGGCTAAAACACTATGTGTTACACAATGGTACTTCCCTTGTTAAAGGGAGATTGAGGGTTGGGGATCTTGAACAAGATACAATACCTCATATAGTCTCGGGACTAGCTCTCATCTTTCCACATTAATTAAGGCCTTAGCAGTGGCTAGGAAAAGCCTTCCAAGGATGATGGATTCATCTTTGTCCTCCCCATTGTCTATAATTACAAAATCAGCAGGGATGTAAAGGTCTTCAACCTTCACTAGGACATCCTCCACCATGCCATATGCCCTTTTTAGGGACCTATCTACCATCTCCAATGAGATCTTGTCATGTTGCACCTCCAGAATTTCCAGCCTCTTTATCACATAAAGAGGCATGAGGTTGATGCTTGAGCCAAAGTCACATAGTGCCATCTCAAAGGTAATGGTCCCTATAGTATAGGGAATCAGGAAGCTTTTGGGATCCAGCAGCTTTTAAGAAAGCTTCTTCTGGATTAAGGCACTGCACTCCTTGGCCAGCATCACAGCCTCATCATCCTCCTCCAATGCCTTTGTATGAGAAGAGTTGGCCTTCAGCTTCCTGAGTATTGCTAGAAACTGAGCAATTCACTCTTCCTTGGACACCTCTTCCTCATCTGAAGAAGAGTATTCTTCAGGGTCCTCTCTTAGAAAAGGGATGTGCAAGCTGACATTATTAGTCTGCTCATAAGCTCTGATTTCCTTGAGCTCCTCAATGGTAGGCTCCTCTTTGAGTTCGGTCATAACCTCCACAGTGAGGGCCTTAAATTTTTCCCTTAGATTCACCTCTGTGTTGCTTGGAAGAGTGTTGGATGGGATCTCTAGGATCCTCTTGCTCAGCTGACCAACCTGTATCTCTACGTTCCTGATGGATGATCTAGTTTTAGCCATGAAGTTGTGAGTGGTCTTAGAGAGGTTAGATACAATGGTGGCTAGATTAGAGAGGCTCTGTATGGGAGTCTTTGTCTGCTGCTGAGAGGGTTAGAATGGTCTGTTGTTGAACCGATTCTGCTTCATTCCAACCTAATTGTTGTTGAAGCCTTATTGAGGCTTCTGTTGATCTCTCACCCAAAATTAGGGTGGTTCCTCCATCCTTGATTGAAAGTATTTGAATAGGGATTATTCGAGGTTCTGGAGGAGTTTTCAATGTAGTTCACCTCCTCCATGGCGGTCCAGGTGTTGTCACTAGCGTCTATTTCAAACGCTATTTTTGGACAATAAGCATTTGGGCTCTGCGTCCCACTCAGGTGCTGAGTGATCATGTTAATCTGCTGGGACATTAGCTTGTTCTGAGCCAAAATGGCATCTAAGGTGTCTACCTCTAAGACTCCTCTTTTCTGAGCTACCTCATTGTTTATAGGATTTCTCTTAGAAGTGTACATAAACTGGTTGTTGGCAACTATGTCTATGAGTTCCGGCGCCTCTTTAGTCATCTTCTTGAAGTGTAGGGATACACCTGCAGAGTGGTCCAATGACTTTTCTAGGCTTTCTTTAGGATGAGAATCCAGCCATAGCCTTGCTCTGTCTCTTACAGCAAAGGAGAAGAGCATGAGCTTGTAAACCTTTGGATTAACTCTATTAGTTTTAATAGTGTCATATATCTGTAGAAAGTTAGATATGAATTTGTTTGGATCTTCCTATGGAAGTCCGTGAAACTGGCAGTTCTATTGTACTAGAGTGACCAATTGAGGCTTCAACTCAAAGTTGTTCACCCGAATGGAAGGAATGGAGATGCTGCACCCATAGAATTCAGAATCGGTGCAGTGTAAGATTCTATGACCTTTCTTGCATCTCCTTCAGCTTCTGGATTAGCTACCATTGTTGTATCTTCAACTTCTTACTCTAGAGCTCCTGTAAGATTCCTTATAGTTCTACTAGCCTGAGCTTGTTGCAGACGCCTTCTTAGAGTCCTTTCAGGTTCAGGATCTATATCAAAGAGAGGTTCTTTATCCATACTCCTGTTCATAAACAAGAAGAAAGAAACCAAGAAATGAAAGGAAAAAGAGTCTCTATGTTAGAGTATATAGGTCCTTGTGAGAGAGTTAGAAGAAGAGAAAAGAAAAGAAAGATGTCTTTTAATTTAAAATGAATTTTCGAAAATGGAGAGAGAAGGTAGAAGAAAGTTTTTGAAAAGGAAGCGAGAGAAAAGAGTTAGAGATTTCTGAAAATAAAAGAGAGAGAGAAGAATTAGAAAGAATCAAACTTTTAAAATTAAAATGAAACAAACAAGTAACTAACAAAGAATGATTTGAAAATAAAATAAAAATTTGAAAGAGATTTGATTTTTGAAAATATTTGAAATTTTAAAAAGTAAGAAGTTGGAAAAGAATCTTTGAAATTTAAAAACTATAAAGAGAAAGTTAAAAGAGAGAAACAAGATAAGATAAGATTTTAAAATTTAAGACAAAAGATTTGACTTTAAAAAATTTTGAAATTAAAGAGAGAAAGTCAAAGATAGATTTTAAAAATCAAAATTTGAAAAAGTCAACCAGTTTTAAAAATTTTAAAATTCAAATTTTAAAAGAAAGAAAAACTAGCAAGATACTAAAATTTAAAATTTTAAATTAAAAAGAAAGATAAGATAACCAAATTTTATAATCAAAGAAAAAAGGATAAGATAAAGATTGTTAAAGATAGAAAAAATAACAAGAAAAACAAGATTACAAATCAAGATACCAAACTTAAAATTTTGAATTTAAATAAAAGAAAAATTTTCAAAAAAATTAAAAAGTAAAAATAAACACTAACAAGACACTAAACTAAAAATTTTGAAATCAAACAACAATAATTTCGAAAAATTAAAAGGAAAAACACTAAAAGACACCAAACTTAAAGATTTTGAGATCAAAGAAAAATATAAGGAAAATTTCGATCACCATGAAAGAAAAGTAAGAACAATTTTCAAAGACTTAAGAAAAGAAATGAAAACTAAAAGGACACCAAACTTAAGAATTGACACAAGAGTCAAACAAAATAAAAGATGAAAATATTTTTGAAAAAGAATTTTAAAACGAAAATAAGAAACATAGGAAAAGAAAAAAAAGTAAAAAGTACCTTATCTAAGCAACAAGATCACTGGTAATATGAATCCCCACACCTTCGTACTGTTGTACCAGCAAGTACAGTGGGTCGTCCAAGTAATACCTGAGCGAGTCAGGGCCGATCCCACGAGAATTGTGGTTTGAAGCAAGCTATGGTTACCTTGCAGGTCTTAGTTAGACAGATCAGAAGGAGTCAAATTTGAAGTGTTTTAATATTGTATAAATTAATTTTTATATCAAATATTTGGATGTTAAGTAGGAATAAAAAATTAAATGGAATAAAGAAAAAGAGTAATTAGAACTCAGAAGTTGTGTAAATTGTGAAAAGAGCGATAGGAATATAGTTGAGGATTAGAGTTGCTTTGTCATTATGAATTAACTCGGGTATTACTGCTTCCTTTTCTTGTGAGTAATTTCTTCAACGTCAGGATGTATGTGATTAACACTGGTTTGAGCAGCTGCAAATACTCCTTGAGATCTAAACCCCAGGTTTAGCGCGGATCCATTCTGATTGAGGGTGAAGTTCTTTTAGGCTTGATAAACCCCTTTTTAGGGTTTATCGTGTATAGATTTTGAGGGTTTTATCAATAATCTTTCACACTTATTCATATAAAATGCATGGTTTTGTGTTGCTTTCCCAATTTTGCCACATAGATGAAAACGTGCTTCTTTTGTATTAAATTCGATATATTTTAATCATCCTCTATTACCAATCGATGCCGTGATCCGTGTGTTAAGTGATTTCAGAGCTTATAGGGCAAGGATGACTTGGAGGAGAGGATAGGAGCATGCATTAAGAGAAAGAGCATGGAAATTTGAGCTTTGGAAACTCGAGCAGCGACACGCACGCGCACATGGTGCGTACGCGTGGATGCGTGCCACCAGATCGGCGCAAGGGAGCCAAGCCAGGAATCAGCGGCTTAGCCAGAACCTCATGGACGCGCCCGCGCACTTCACGCCTGCGCGCGGATTGCTAAAAACCCCAGGAATGCGTACGCGCACTGTGCGCCTACGCGCCGATGGACGCACGTGATTTTTAAGAAGAAAATGTGACCAGCAATTTCAGGCAGTTACCAACCCTGTTTTGGGGTAGAATTCTAGCAGGAGAAGCTTAAGTAGACCAAGGATTGAAGGGCTTGAGAGCATTCACTCATTAGACACATTTTTCTAGATTTTTTCATTAGGTAGTCACATTCTTTGTAGAGAGAGAAGCTCCAACCTCTCTCTAGGATTTCATTCTCTATTACAATTCTCCTTTGATTTCTTGGTGAGATCAATTGCCAATTTACTTTTGATTTGATACAATTTGTAGATCTACTCTTTTCCCACTCTCAATTTGTGTTCTTTTAATTCCTTCACTCTGGATCCATGAATGCTTTGTTATTTTAATTTAAATCAATGAATTGAGGTATTTTCATGTTCATCCATCGTAATTGTTTGATTGTTTGATGATTGTTGTTTGAATTCAACTCCTTTCTCTCAATTTCATAATGTATGCTCACCAAATGTTTGATGAAATGATAACCCTAACTATGGAGTAGAACTTTCTCACTTGGCTTAGGGGTTGAGTTATTAGAGATACTTGAGTAGTGGACATTAACTATTAATTGAGAATTGAGAATTGCTAATTAGCTTGGAGTACACTAAAGCTAGACTTACCAAGGGTTAGGCTAGGACTTGTGACTCAAGTTAGCTACTTTCACTTGACTTTCCTCCATCCTTAGGAGTTAACTAAGTGAAGCAACACTTAATTGCTATCATAATTGATGGAAACTATAATGATGGAATTTCCAATACTCACACTTGGCCAAGTCTTTTATATTGATTGATTGTTGATTACCTTTTTGCTAGCTTACACTCTCATACCAACTCTCAACATCACAAAAGGCTTCCTAATCAGTAACGTGCATTCTAATGTCATTCCTAGGGAGGACAACTCGGGACTAATACTCTCGATTGTAGATTGTAGAATAGTTTAGTGTGGAATTTTCGTGTTGGTTAGACTATACTCACGATTGGACTTATTACCTTTTCTATACCAACATAAAAATAATGTTCATCAAAATGGCGCTGTTGCCGGGGAGTTGCAATGGTGTTATGTTATTGGTTATTGTATATATGTGAATAGTGTGAATAGGTTTGTCTCTCGCTTATTTTCTAGTTTTTGTTAGTTTTATTTTGTTTTTCCGTTATGAATTCTCACTTTGGCTATGAGTGTGGCTCTAATTGTGTTGTAGGAAATATGGACTTTGATGACAACATGTATCAAGGATGGGACCATCAAAGATGGGAGGAGCCTCAAGAAATTGATCACTCCTATTGGCAACAACCTCTGGACACTTATAGGTATAATTCACCTCCAAATGCATGTCAATTCAATGGCTATGGTGACTCTTTTTGTGATAATCAAGTACCACCACCGTATGCCTATGAACACTTTCCTCAACATGATCATCAACCATTCTCACAAGCCTCTTCTTACCATGCACCCTCATGTAACCCATATCCATCATGTCACCAATCACCCCTACCGCATCCCTATAACCATTATGAGCAAGAACCTTTAGAACCACCACAATTCCATCATAATTACCACCAAGAGCCACCTCAATACATACCATCTCTATACCCTTACCACGAGGAACCACCTTCCTACTGTGAACCCATTCTCCAAAATAATGAACCTTCCTATCCACCCCAAGTCCCAATGGATGAATCTCTCGCTTTGATACTTCAAGGACAAGCGGATATGCAACGGGACACACTTGAGTTTGTAACTAATTTGACCAAGGTGGTGCATACTTTAGCCCACCAATACTTGAACACTCAAGGTACTTCCGTAGTTACATCTGAGAAGCCAAAGGAAGAGCAAAGCATAGAGAAGAGATTGGAAAATCCGGTGAAGAAGGATGGATCGAACTTTGTACTGGAACAACTGGAGAAACCTATGATTATTGAAGGAAAGGAAGAAGTGGTTGAAGATTTAGGAGATGCGAAACCACCATGTGGATCTCAACAACCTCAGGAGCATATAAAGATTGAATAATATGGAAAGGTTGATCAAGAGATGGATTCAATCATCAATGAATTCTTGTCACAAATTGAATCCTCTCCCATGAGTGATGAAATTGAAGCTAATGAAAACAACTCAACACCAAGAGAAGTCGATGATCTCATCAGAGACTCTTCCATTGAATGTGAAGTTGATATTGAAGTAGATTTCACACTACCTCCTAAGTTTGATTTGATTTATGATGAAGAAGAATTGGAAGAAGTCAACGAGCAAGAAGAAGTTGAAAAAAGTTGTCAAGAGGTGGAGATACCCGAAGAAGAAGAGCATAAGGAAATCAACCTTGCATTGCTAAATGTAGGGAGGTCCCCCCCAAGTCACCATCCAACACAACAGTCGAGTGGGTAAAATTCCTAGCCTTAAGCTTTACTTTCTCACTTGAATATGGCTTGATTGAAACGGATGGACAACTTAGAGCTCTTTGTAGAATTAAGGGTAAAAAGGAGTTATGTAGTGGATGGAAGTTGGGTATTAGGCTCATTAAGGTCAAAGCTCCAAAGCATAGGGATCATGATTGGAAGAATGCCACTTTACATGAGTCTAGGAAGAAGACTTGGTGTACTAAAGAGAATTCAAATTGTCAACCACCCATACGAAAAAATCATGCAACTCAACTTGCGGATGGGTGCGAAAACAAGATATGGGATCCAGAATTGAAGCATGAAGACCAACTATGGGAGCTCATATCTTGGGTGGAACTCCATATAAACTTGGTGAAGATGGTTGGAATTTTTGTCAACCATTTGAGGAACAAAGATCCTTGGAGATTCGAGGATAAATACAAGCATAAGCCGCCATGACAAAGAGCCTCCTAAAGGTCCAACTTAAGGACTTAAACTAAAAGTGCTAGGTGGGAGACACCCCACCATCGTAAATTCTTTTCACTCTCTTCTAGCTTTGATTAATAAGTGTTTTGAGTTACCATTATGGGTAGTTTTGTTTCCATATACTTGTTTCAATAAATTGGTTGTGAGTTGCTTGGGAAGCAATTTTCCGTTGCTTGTATTTGAAAACCCTTCAACAACAAAAAGGAATTTCATAATTTTGTATCTGTAGCTGATTTTGGAGTTGTAGGCAGTGTTAGAGAGTTTCTAGGTTGTTTTAATATCTCTGATAAAAATAAATAAATAAAAAGAGGGGTAGGGACACGAGCGCACGCTGTGCGCGCACGCATCCATAATGCGGATGTAGGCCCAGGCATTTTTCAGAGAGTTAGGCCACTCTCGCGCCAACACTAGGCTAATGGCAAAACTTCACTCACGCGAGTGCGCACCATGCGCATGCACGCCAATCGCATAATTCGCAATTCACGCGGACGCGCACCTGCCGCGTGCATGCCGATTCACTGACGCAGTTTCAGGCTCCCAACCCGAGAGTTGTGCCAACCCTTGGCTTGCATCAAACCCCTGGCCCAACCCACCTGACGCGGACGTGCACTGTACGCGTCTGCGCCCATACCTACATCGCCATCTCGTGAGGGAACATTTTCCGCTTCCGCGCCAATCGCTCTTTTCCACCCATCCGCGCGAGCGCGCACCGTGCGCAAGCGTGTGGATTCAAAAATTTATAACCCTAAGGACGCAACGAGCACTCGCGCAAACGCACCTTTCGCTCCCCCCACCTCCAATGTCTCTCCCTCTTCTCCTTACCACTCCGATCACCACCCGCCGGCGACCTACCACCTCCGTCGCCCAACCTTCCTCAATTCTTTCATTCATCTCTTCTCTCACCATCACCCCCATCCTCTCTCTCCTTCTCACTCATCCTGTCTCTCTCACCTTCCCTCTCTCACAACCGCAACCTCAACCGAGTGCCGCCGCCCTTCACCACCGGTGAATACTGCGGTGCCATCGCAGACCTCCATCTCCTCCTCCTCCTCTCTCTCACTTTCCCCTTTTTTTTGCTTCTACCCTGTATTCACACCTCTCCCCTACCTCTGTCCTACACCCTCCGCCACTGCACTGTGCACTACCCCCCTGCTGCACCGGATTCACTGCCACTACCAACTCTATTTCTGACTCTGCTCATCCCTACTACCCCCCATTCCATTCCACCCTGCTTCCAGGTTACTCCCTTGCCTCTGCTCCCATTCTGTTTCCTTTATTTTATTTTCCATTAGTTTACTGTTAGTTCTAGTTAGTTAGCATTTCATTTTGATTGTTAGGATTAGATAGAGATATCTGTTGTTAGGTAGCTAGGATGTGGTTAGAGGGCTCTAGGCTTGATAATTGTGCCGTATTCATTTACTTTTTTGTGTACATATCGATTAATTGCTGAATGGTGTTGATCATGTTTGCCATGCTGTATTTTCTTGCTTTGGACTGTATCTGTTGCTGCCTGTTACATTCCTCATTTTGTAATTATGCCTGCTGCTGCCTGATTGTATGAAATCCATATTTTCGTCATATTTGTGTTTTGTATATTAATATGACTACCCTGATATTTTCTGGCTATCCGAAAACGTCCAATTTTATGCCGGAATGCTGCCCAATTTTCTTGAGACTGTTTTTGCCTCTAAATTCTTACCTAAGATTGAACTTGGCATTTGCAAATTCAGCTTTGCCTAACTCACACCAAGTTCAATTGCTGGGACACTTAGGCTAGCTTTTCTATTATTATTTTACTTCCCGTGAGTAGCATTGACCAAATGAACTCAAGGAATTGCCTACACTTTTCATTGAACCACAATTTGCAATTTCCTTACACAATGTTCATTCTTTCACAATGGTTGTTGTATCCCCATTGAGTAACACTTTGCTTACCTTCATATATCTTTGTGCATCACCATATTTCCTCATCATGTGGCATACCCCTTCATGATTGTGAACATGCTTGTTGTACACATTTGATTATTCCCTTTTAATTAGGCCATTCCCCATCATTCCACTAATTCTCAATCTCACTTTTTAACTCACTAACTTGACTAACCTACTGACTTCATTTCTCACTTTACTTAACTCTTTAACCATTCTTTTGAGTTATGATGATTAATGTGCTTAATACATGAGCATTGTGTTACATTATTTGAAATGTTTGAATTATTGGTTTATGGATATGTCTTCTATGCTTCCTTGCATTCAAAGTTTTCAATTTTAGTTTACATCATGATTGCTTGTCATTCATCTTACATCATGAACATGTTCTTCCTTGCTTCCTGCTACATGCTTAATTGCTTATATTCTACTCTATTCTGCTTTTCAGGATGTCGGATAAGGGAAAAGGCAAAGTCAAGGCGACTACCTCTAGAAAGAGGAAGGCACCCCCAGCCCCTACCCTTGCTCCTTATGCCAACTATGCCCGGAACCCACTAAATGAAGTGGATAAGTAGAATCAGCAGCTACCGCCCACTGACTCAACCAAGTTCACTAATCTATATTGTGAGCTTCGTTTCCCTACCTATCAGAAAATGAATATGAATATTGAGAAGAAATTGGCTCTCCGCGAAGACCTGAGGCAACCTATGGAGGCCCGTATTCAAGGGTTGGGCCTAGGCTTTGTGGATAGGGATTTGGGACGGATAAACACCTCATGGGTCGAAGAGTTTTATTGCAATTTCTTTCGAGCGACTCTTGATTCAGTACACTTATAGGGCGGTCAGATCTTGATTACTGAGGCAGCTATTCAGGATGTATTGCATTGCCTACCTCAGACTGGTGATACTTATGCATACCAGCAGGCGGAGATAGCAATTAATGCTATGACTTTTGATTTTGAGGCTCAGAAGTGTGTTATTGCCACACCAGACGCCCCTTGGGTGATGGACGCCAACAACACGAGGCCAAGGATATGTTATTTGCTTATCTGTCTATAGAGGCCAAGACTTGGCAGCAGATATTTGCCCACTACGTCATGGCTACTACCCATTTCTCTTGATTGGCTGTGTTTTGGAAGGGAAGGAGGTATATTTTCCTGGGCTGATCAGGAGATGCATGTGGCGTGCACACATCTGTGGCCTACTACCCTTTCCCACATTGGTCACCCGGATGATTGAGCTAGCTGGTGCCCCCTGGAGGGATGATGATGCGGTACAACCACCCCTAGACGAGGACGAGAAGGAGAGTATTATTCCTTGGGGTTTGTAGGTGCACGAGAAGCCCCCTTCTAGGCACCGCTCTCGACTAGAGCAGCAGTAGAGGCAGCTAGACCCTCTTCATCTATAGCAGCCACTGCAGGACCCTCTTCTTCAGCAGCAATATCTTTACCACCACCACCCAAGCCGAGCTATCTACTGGTTCAACGTCTATTCCGATTTATGGGGCATAGTGAGTGCCGGATTCTGCGACGCTTAGACCGATTGGACCAGGCATTCACAGCACATGGCGTTGAGCTACCACCTCTTCCCGACTCATCTGCATCTGATGAGGAGGGGCCGGTTTAGCAGGAGGCACCTTCACAGACATCGGCTACCCAGGAGACACAGTAGCCTCCCGAGGAGCCAGTGACCCAGCCTGAGCCCCAGCCGCAGCAAGATACAACCGTTGACCCCCATCTTGAGCCTGAGCACTAGCATCGAGGATGATGCTTGATCTTAAGTGTTGGGAGGTCACCGTCGTCACCGTCGGTGGACTTGGTGAATATTTCCGGACACTATCTCCTAGTTTATCTTCTAGTTCATGTTATTTTGCTTTATTTTATACCTTTTGGATCATTGTATATATTAGTATTGTGGATTGTGGATACTTTTGTTTGTTTTGTTGATTTTACACTTTTGCTTTATATAGTTGTTTTAGCTTGTTTTAGCTTATGGTTGTGATTAGAAAAATATTTTGGATTGTTGAAACCTAGTTAACCCTTTTCGCACGAGAAATTGGTTTTGATTGAAAAAGCGATGAACTAGGAAATTTATAGAATTTTTCAATCACAACATTGCATTAATAAGCTTAGTCAAAATGTTGAAATTTCCCAAGAAATTTATCTATAGGGCACCACCCCAATTGATTGGAAAAATTTTTGTTGAACTTGCTTGAATTCATATTTTGTGAAGCATGTATTGAGCATATTGATGTGGTTACATCTTATAACCACTTATCTTCCTTCTTGTGTGTTATTGTTCTCGTTCTATGATTGTGATCCTTGATTTGCCTAATTCTATATGTCTACTTATTCCTTGTATTAATACATGTATATGATTGAGGCTATTATTTCATTAGCTCACTAACCTAAATAGCCTATCTTTTACTCTCCTTTGTTAGCCACTTTTGGGCCTACACTTAACCCAATTGTTCTTTATTTTAGCACAATACAAGCCTAAATCAGAAAATAATAAAAGTCCCTTGTTTGGATCTTTGATTAGCTTAGGCTAGTAAAAGTGTTTGTTATTCAAGTTTGGGGAGATTTGGGAATATTGGTTAGGATAAAAGGGTGTTTTGTATTTCTATATTTGGGAATTGGGTGCACACTCATGTATTGATTAAATGTATAGACCTTATGCATTGATGTTCTTGTATGTAGCTTGAAAGAAAAAAAAAAGAAAATAAATGTGAAAAAGAAAAGAAAAGAAAAGAAAAAATAGAAAAAAGAAAGAAAAAATAGAAAAAAAAAAGAAAAACAATAAAAAGGGGACAAAATGCCCCAAAGTGAAGCTCAATAAAAGATCGACGCATAGGTGTTATGTAGTGAAGACGTCTCTTTCTCTTAAGGCCTATCTTCTGACTTGCATGACTATTTGAGTGCTTTCTTGAATTTAATGCCTCATTCTTTCCCACTTTTATAGGATGGTGATCAAGAAGGATAAGGGAAAGGCGCCGGCAACTAAGAGGGCACCTCAAGGGTCCACCAACAGGGCGCCCCAAGCACCTAAGGTCAAGCCTCTCCTCAAGAAGCCAAGAAGCATAGTCCACATTGATGTTCTAGAGAAGGATAACCCTCCACGGGACCCGAACAAATTCCCCAACCGATACTGTGAGCTTGTCTACCCCATAATTGTTAAAAGAAACTATCACACGGAGCCTCTCCTAGCCCCTATGGCTCATGTCATTCCATTTGTGATGCCCCGTATTGAGCGGAGGCAATGAGGATTTCTCATGAGGCAACCCAAAGAGGCCAACCTATCCTGGGTGGTGAAGTTTTACTCCAACTACCACTCGACTTCTCTTACATCAGTTTTTGTGCGTGGGAAGCAAGTGCCCGTCACGGAGGAAGCCATTCAAGGAGTGCTCAAAACTGGACCATTAGCGGATGGAATTGATGCCTATCAAGAGGTCTTGTCGGCACGTTGCGAATATGGGTTTGATTGGAATGCCGTTCTCCGAGTCATTACCATACCCGAATCCTTTTGGATTCGAAGGAAAATGAGACTGAGGCCCAAGGGCATTGACGCACATTTTCTCACTCAAGAAGCTGGTGCATGGGCCCAAATCTTAGCCCACTATGTGCTTGATGAGCGGATAATTTATACGCTTTTTGGCATTGTTTTTAGTATGTTTTTGGTATGATCTAGTTAGTTTTTAGTATATTTTTATTAGTTTTTAGTTAAAATTCACTTTTCTGGGCTTTACTCTGAGTTTGTGTGTTTTTCTGTGATTTCAGGTATTTTCTGGTTGAAATTGAGGGTCCTGAGCAAAAATCTGATTCAGAGACTGAAAAGGACTGCAGATGCTGTTGGATTCTGACCTCCCTGCACTCAAAGTGGATTTTCTGGAGCTACAGAAGCCCAATTGGCGCGCTCTCAACGGCGTTGGAAAGTAGACATCCTGGGCTTTCCAGCAATGTATAATAGTCAATACTTTGTCCAAGATTTGATGGCCCAAACCGGCGTGGCAAATCAGCCTCAAAATTTCCATCGTTTAACGCTGGAACTGGCATAAAACTTATAAAACTTGGAGTTAAACGCCCAAACTGGCATAAAAGCTGGCGTTTAACTCCAGAAAAGGTCTCTACACGAAAATGCTTCATTGCCCAGCCCAAGCACATACTAAGTGGACCCAGAAGTGGATTTTTACGTCATTTACTCATTTCTGTATACCCTAGGCTATTAGTTCACTATTAATAGGATCTTTTGACATTGTATCTGTACCTCATGACACTCTACACATTTCTTTGTGTACTTTCCACAGCATGAGTCTCTAAACCCCATGGTTGGGGGTGAGGAGCTCTGCTGTGTCTTGATGGATTAATGCAATTACTACTGTTTCTCATTCAATCATGCTTGCTTCCATTCTAAGATATCACTTGTTCTTAAATCGGATGAATGTGATGATCCGTGACAATCATCATCATTCTCAACTATGAACG
>NC_029776.3:40716249-40717939 GCF_000817695.3 Arachis duranensis | reverse complement strand
TCCACTGAGAGGATGGGAGGTAGCCACTGACAACGGTGAAACCCTTGCATACAGCTTGCCATGGAAGGAGCCTTGCGTGCTTGAAGAAGAAGACAGTAGGAAAGCAGAGATTCAGAAGATGGAGCATCTCCAAAACCTCAACCTGTTCTCCATTACTGCAAAACAAGTAATCATTTCATGTTCTTTTACTTTTCACAATCAATCCTAATAATTTCTTATATCCTGACTAAGATTTACAAGATAACCATAGCTTGCTTCAAGCCGACAATCTCCGTGGGATCGACCCTTACTCACGTAAGGTATTACTTGGACGACCCAGTGCACTTGCTGGTTAGTTGTGCGGAATTGCAAAAGTGTGATTGCAATTTCGTGCACCAAGTTTTTCCCGAGAGATAGAATTGTTTGATGTATGGGGCATTGACTTCATGGGGCCATTCCCACCATCATACTAAAACACTTACATTCTGGTGGCAGTGGACTATGTATCTAAGTGGGTAGAAGCAATTGCTACACCCACTAATGATACCAAGACCGTGCTGAAATTCCTCCAGAAACACATCTTCAGCAGGTTTGGTGTTCCCAGAGTACTAATCAGTGACGGGGGCACTCATTTCTGCAATAGACAGCTATACTCTGCTATGGTTAGATATGGAATTAGCCACAAAGTGGCAACTCCGTATCATCCACAGACAAATGGGCAAGCTGAAGTCTCTAACAGAGACCTAAAAAGAATCCTAGAACGGACTGTGATAGCCCGAAGAAAGGATTGGGCAAAGAGCTTGGATGATGCTCTGTGGGCATACAGAACAGCATTCAAGACTCCTATAGGGACCTCTCCATACCAACTGGTGTATGGGAAGGCCTGTCATCTGCTCGTGGAACTGGAACATAAAGCCTACTGGGCAACCAGATTCCTAAATATGGATGCTCAGTTAGCTGGTGAAAAAAGATTACTCCAGCTAAATGAGCTAGAGGAGTTCACACTCAATGCCTTTGAAAATGCAAAAATTTATAAGAAAAAGGCAAAGAAGTGGCATGACAAGAAGTTGTCAACCAGAGTCTTTGAGCCAGGACAAAAAGTTCTGCTCTTCAACTCTAGGCTCCGATTGTTTCCAGGAAAACTTAAATCCCGGTGGAGGGGTCCGTATGTGATTACAGGAATGTCACCATATGGATATGTTGAGCTTCAGGATACTGATTCTGACAAAAAGTTCATTGTTAATGGACAGAGAATCAAGCATTATCTTGAAGGCAATTTTGAGCAAGAATGCTCAAAACTGAGACTTGAGTGATTCTAAGTAAAGGTCCAGCCAAAGACAGTAAAGAAGCGCTTGCTGGGAGGCAACCTAGTCATTAGCAGGTTGTATGTTTTGTTTTTACAAAGGCAAGTATCAAAAATGAAGGAATTCACAGAGTTACAGAAGGATTCAGCTCAAAAAGCAGAGAAAAAGAGCTTACTGGCGAAAAAACGCCAGTAAGGGGCATTTTGGGCGTTAAACGCCAGAATGGGCACCATTCTGGGCGTTTAACGCCAGTAAAGGTGGGGGGACCAAGATTTTGTTTTCAAATCAAATTTTTTCAAACTTTCCTTTTCTTACCCAAACTTTTCTACATAAATGCATCTCAACCTTTCATCATTCACTTTCAAATTTTCAAAAATCTAAAATCATTCTTCAAATCTCTCAAATCA
>NC_029776.3:40713246-40713889 GCF_000817695.3 Arachis duranensis | reverse complement strand
GAAGTGGATTTTCTGGAGCTACAGAAGCCCAATTGGCGCGCTCTCAACGGCGTTGGAAAGTAGACATCCTGGGCTTTCCAGCAATGTATAATAGTCAATACTTTGCCCAAGATTTGATGGCCCAAACCGGCGTGGCAAATCAGCCTCAGAATTTCCAGCGTTTAACGCTGGAACTGGCATAAAACTTGGAGTTAAACGCCCAAACTGGCATAAAAGCTGGCGTTTAACTCCAGAAAAGGTCTCTACACGAAAATGCTTCATTGCCCAGCCCAAGCACGCACTAAGTGGACCCAGAAGTGAATTTTTACGTCATTTACTCATTTCTGTATACCCTAGGCTATTAGTTCACTATTAATAGGATCTTTTGACATTGTATCTGTACCTCATGACACTCTACACGTTTCTTTGTGTACTTTCCACAGCATGAGTCTCTAAACCCCATGGTTGGGGTGAGGAGCTCTGCTGTGTCTTGATGGATTAATGCAATTACTACTGTTTCTCATTCAATCATGCTTGCTTCCATTCTAAGATATCACTTGTCCTTAAATCGGATGAATGTGATTAATCCGTGACAATCATCATCATTCTCAACTATGAACGTGTGCCTGACAACCACCTCCGTTCTACCTTAGATTAAGTAGAT
>NC_029776.3:40692391-40713210 GCF_000817695.3 Arachis duranensis | reverse complement strand
GACAGGGTGCGTTGAACATTTCCACTGAGAGGATGAGAGGTAGCCACTGACAACGGTGAAACCCTTGCATACAGCTTGCCATGGAAGGAGCCTTGCGTGCTTGAAGAAGAAGACAGTAGGAAAGCAGAGATTCAGAAGATGGAGCATCTCCAAAACCTCAACCTATTCTCTATCACTGCAAAACAAGTAATCATTTCATGTTCTTTTACTTTTCACAATCAATCCTGATAATTTCTTATATCCTGACTAAGATTTACAAGATAACCATAGCTTGCTTCAAGCCGACAATCTCCGTGGGATCGACCCTCACTCACGTAAGGTATTACTTGGACGACCCAGTGCACTTGCTGGTTAGTTGTGCGGAATTGCAAAAGTGTGATTGCAATTTCGTGCACCAGTGCTCCCTAGTACCCATGGGTCATCCATCACCGCCGAACTTGCCTTATTGGTTTGGTGCATACTCACCGAGAGGCCGGTCAAGATTCCACCCTTCATTCGACAAGCCATGGGGCGTATTCATACTAAGGGTAATCTACCTTTTCCCGCCTTGGTAACCGAGCTAGTTACGGCCGCTGGTGTCTCCCGTGAAACTAGGGATCGGAGGGCTACAATCCCAGTTGAGGGTGATGTTGTTCCAACCGGGAAATACCTCAAGCCCCCGGCGGACACCGAGAACCTTGACATGGCCATGCCCACAAGCAGCCCCGCTCCTTCATCCGCACCACCCAAGTCTTCCTACCAATGCATTGAGGATCTTCACAAGAAGGTAGATCGTTATGAATGGCGCAACCAACGTCGGTATGCTTATGTGAAGAAGCTTCTAAGTGTTGTCACCCCGCCTATGGAGGAACCGGATATCTCCACATCTACCGCAACAACAAGTGAAGATAGCGGTGATGAGGAAGATGATGGCCATTCTGGAGCCGGTCTCCCATTGCGCATCACGTATAGCACGGAGAACCGTACTAAGTTTTAAGTGTGGGGAGGTTGGTCGACCGATCTCCATGGGTAACATAGAAATAAATTTTGAATTTCTTTTGTTGATTAGGATAGGTTGCATGAATAGGTTTTGTTCTTTTCACACTATTTGCATGATAGTATGCCTTGATATGTCTACTATGTTAGAGCTATGACTTCTTTCCCAAGAAACTAGAATTTTAGGGCAACTCTACCAATTTTGAAGAATGTAATTGGAACATGGATTTTGAGTCAAGAACACAAGCAAGTGAGCTTTGAGCCTTATTGTGCGGCTATATCTTCTAGCCACTAATCTCCCTTCTTGTGTGCATTGTTCTCCCTCTATGATTGTGATCCTTAATTTGTTTGACTCTATATGTCCATTGTTTTATGTATGAATGCATATGTATGATTGAGGCCATCAATTCACTTAGCCACTTACCCAAATGGCCTTATCCTATAACAGCCCTTGTAACCAATTTTGAGCCTACGCTTAACCCACTTATTATTAATTTCAGCACATTACAAGCCAAAAGCAGAAAACTATGAATCTCTCTATTTGAATCTTTGATTAGTTTAGGCTAGCGCGTGTGTCATCTAAGTGTGGGGAAACGGGGGGGGGGACATTGGTTGAGGTAAGAGCAAATTGTTGTTTTTATTGAAAATATTGGGAAGTGGATACATACTCATGTGATAACTAAACATGTAGATCATATGCATTGATAAGAAAAAAAAAAGAAAAAAGGAATAATGAAGAAGAAAACAAACAAGGTAAAAAAAAGAAAAAAAAAGAAAAAAAAAAGAGAAAAGAGAAAAGAAAGAAAAAAAAGAAAAGGGGATGCCCCGAAGTAAGATTCAATAATAGTCAATGCATATGTGTAGTGGTTAAAAGTGAATGCATGAGTATGTGGAAAAATGAGGAACGGGTAGCTAGGCTAGTATATAATTGTAGAGGACGTTATATAGGTTAGGTGGGAAGCTTCGGTTAACCAAAGAATTCAATTTCTAACCCACTTAGCCAAATATATGACCCTACCTTGACCCTAGCCCCAATACAACCAAAGGAAAGACCTCATGATGTATGTATGCATGCATATAACAATTGTTGATTGTTAGAGGAAGAACAAATTTTAGAATAGCATGAAATAGGGGAGAATTGAGTGATTAACTCTATACACCGAGCGGATAGAGTGCAAACACTTCCGGTGAGGGTTCGCAGCTCAAATCCTTGTTCTCGACTCTCATGAGCGTTCTTCATGCAAGTTGGGCATATCTCGCTTTGATGATTAAAATTGGTAGAGTTCGTACAATTGCCTACTATCTTGCCCTATGTGATTATATATATCTTAGGAAGATTGATTTACTTTTGACCAAGTAGATAGAAGCATCCATCTTAGTTGCATTCATGTAAGTAGATTGCATTTCATGAATCTCATTTCCCTATGATTCTTTGGTCTTTTGCTTTCCCTTAGCATGAGGACGATGCTATAGTTTAAGTGTGGGAGGTTGATAAACCCTGTTTTTAGGGTTTATCGTGTATAGATTTTGAGGGTTTTATCAATAATCTTTCACACTTATTCATATAAAAAACATGGTTTTATGTTCCTTTCCCAATTTTGCCTCATAGATGAAAACATGCTTCTTTTGTATTAAATTCGATATATTTTAATCCTCCTCTATTACCATTCGATGCCATGATCCGTGTGTTAAGTGATTTCAGAGCTCATAGGGCAAGGATGACTTGGAGGAGAGGATAGGAGCATGCATTAAGGGAAGGAGCATGGAAATTTGAGCTTCGGAAACTCGAGCAGTGACGCACAGTACATGGCGCGTACGCCTGGATGCGCGCCACCAGATCGGCGCAAGGGAGCCAAGCTAGGAATTAGCAGCTTAGCCAGAACCTCATGGACGCGCCCGCGCACTTCACGCCTGCGCGCGGATTGCTAAAACCCCAGGGACGCGTACGCACACTGTGCGCATGCGCACCGATGGACGCACGTGATTTTTAAGAAGAAAACGTGACCAGCGATTTCAGGCAGTTACCAACCCTATTTTGGGGTAGAATTCTGGCAGGAGAAGCTTAAGTAGACCAAGGATTGAAGGGCTTGAGAGCATTCACTCATTAGACACATTTTTCTAGATTTTTCCATTAGGTAGTTACATTCTTGGTAGAGAGAGAAGCTCCAACCTCTCTCTAGGATTTCATTCTCCATTACAATTCTCCTTTGGTTTCTTGGTGAGATCAATTGCCAATTTACTTTTGATTTGATACAAATTGTAGATCTACTCTTCTCCCACTCTCAATTGTGTTATTTTGATTCCTTCACTCCAGATCTATGAATGCTTTGTTATTTTAATTTGAATAAATGAATTGAGGTATTTTCATGTTCATCCATTGTAATTGTTTGATTGTTTGATGATTGTTATTTGAATTCAACTCCTTTCTCTCAATTTCATAATGTCTTCCATGAATGCTCACCAAATGTTTGATGAAATGATAACCCCAGCTATGGAGTAGAAATTTCTCACTTGGCTTAGGGGTCGAGTTATTGGAGATACTTGAGTAGTGGACATTAACTATTGATTGAGAATTGAGAATTGCTAATTGGCTTGGAGTGCACTAAAGCTAGACTTCCCAAGGGTTAGGCTAGGACTTGTGACTCGAGTTAGCTACATTCACTTGACTTTCCTCCATCCTTAGGGGTTAACTAAGTGAAGCAACACTCAATTGCTATCATAATTGAAGGAAACTATAATAATGAAATTTCCAATACTCACCCTTGACCAAGTCTTTTATATTGATTGGTTGTTGTTTACCTTTTTGCTAGCTTACACTCTCATACCAACTCTCAACATCACAAAAGCCTTCCTAATCAAAAACGTGCATTCTAAGGCAATTCCTAGGGATGACGACTCGGGACTAATACTCTCGATTGTAGATTGTAAAATTGTTTGGTGCGGAATTTGCGTGTTGGTTAGACTATACTCACGATTGGACTTATTACCCTTTTCTATACCAACATAAAAATAACGTTCATCAAGGCTATTCTCCTTAATGATCCTACTCAAAATGCCACAGACAAGGTCGAATCTTCCGGATCAGAGAATGCTGCTTATATGGATTCTAGCCTCTACCACAGAGACCCAAATCTCCCCATACTTTGGCTGAACTGGTGTCTCGAGAAGTCCCCAACAAAATCCTGGATTAGCTGTTTGAGAGACATATATTCAAGCTGGTGGTGCATCATTGTCCGATGAAAGATGCACTCTGAACCCATGTAGAATGTGATAACCTTATGCCAGTTCAATGCATTCATATTGATGAAGAACGAATATACATCTTAGAATCAATCAAACACGGATCGAAGAGAAACAGTAATACTTTTATTAATTCATAGGACTCAGCAGGGCTCCACCCCTCAACTTAGAAGGTTTAGAAACTCATACTGAAAGTAAAATACAATGATGAAAACGAAAAATAGGGCTGAAGATCCTTAACAAAGAGTTATCTTCTACTTTAAATACTAAACTAGTGACTAGTAAGGGTAAAACAGTCTATTTAGTACTAAAATCCACTTTTGGGGCCCACTTGGTGAGTGTTTGGGCTTAGCTAAGATGAAATCCACGTGCTTAGGCTTCTTTGGGCATTGAACTTCAGTCCTAGCACATTTTTTGGTGTTGGACTCTAGCCTGGAATCCCTTTCTGGCACTGGATGCCAGAACTGGTCAGATGGCTGGCGTTGAACGCCGGTTTTGGGCTTTCAAATACAAAAAAAAACTATAGACTATTATATATTGCTGGAAAGCTCTGGAAGTCAGCTTTCCATTTCTGTTGAGAGCGCTCCATTTGGACTTCTATAGCACTGCAGTGCTTTCTTTGTCTCTGAATCAGACTTCTGCTCCAGCTCTTCAATTTCAGCCAAAAAATACCTGAAATTGCCCAAAAACACAAAAACTCATAGTAGAATCCAAAAATATGAATTTAACAGTAAAACTTATAAAAACACAATAAAAACTAAACAAAAACTACTAAAAACTATATGAAAATGATGTCAAAAAGCGTATAAATTATCCGCTCATCACAACACCAAACTTAGACCATTGCTTGTTCCCAAGCAACTAAAAACAAAGTATGATATAAAAGAAAATTAAGACATAATAAATTTCTAAGTTTCAAATGAAGCTTCGTTAAAATTAGATGAGTGGGACTTAGTAGCTTTTTGCTTCTGAATAGTTTTGGCATCTCAGTATCCATTGAAACTCAGCTTTGTTGGCATCCTTAGGAACTTAGAATTTAGATGATATTATTGACTCTCCTAGTTCAGCATATTTTGATTCTTGAACACAGCTTTTTGAGACTTGGCCGTTACCCTAAGCACTCTGTTTTCCAGTATTATCACCAGATACATTCATGCCACAGACACTTTACCTGGGTGAACCTTTTCAGATTGTGACTCAGCTTTGCTAGAGTCCCCAGATAGAGGTGTCCAGAGTTATTAAGCACACTCTTTTTCAATCTACCCTCCTACCCTTGCCTTTTGGTTTAAAGGGTTATTGACTTTTTCAATCTACCCTCCTTTTCCTGCATTTTTGGACAGTAATGGATTTTTTTGCTTATTATTTTTTCTTTTTTTCCATTTTTTTTCTTGCATGCATATATATTTTTTTCTTTTGCAACATACTTTTTCTTTTGCTTTTTGCTGCTTTTTCTTACTTCAAGAATCAATTTTCAGATTTTTCAGATTATCAATAATATTTTTCCTTTTTCGTTATTCTTTTAGGAGCCAACATTTGAAAATTTCAACTTCAAATATGCACTGTTTAATCATACATTTAGAAAACAAAAGCAAATGACACCACATCAACATAATTAAAATAATCTTATTTTAAACTTGATATTCATGCATCTTTCAATTCTTTTCAAAAAATTTCTTTTAAGCAAGGTGAGAGATATATGGAATATTATACAACTTTTAAGACATCAAATGCAAATGATCATGCAACTAGAACAAGAGAACAAATAAACAAATAGACAGAAAAAAGAAAAATAACAGGAAAGGGGTGTAAAAGAGAACGAATCCACCTAAATGATGGTGGCTAGTGTTCCTCCTTGAGGATCCAATGTAGTGCTTAATCTCTTCAATGTCACTCCTTTGTCTTTGTTAAGGCTGCTACACAGGCTCATGTGCATGCTTTCTGATTTGCTACATCTTCTTCTTCTTCTATACTTAAGAGTGGTAGAAGACATAAAGTAAAGCTTTTGCAACACCAAACTTAAGAGCTTTGCTCGTCCTCGAGCAAATATGATCAATAGGGAAGAAGAAGGTGGGGTAGATGGAGCTTCAGTGGGACCTACTAGTCCTGAGAGGCTAGGGAATCCAGATTCCCTGCTTCTCTGCATTGGCATTTGAACGCCAGCAATGCTCCCCTCTTGGGGTGTTGAACAGCCAGTGAGGGCTTCCTCATTGGCGTTCAACTTTGACACTCTTAAAGAAAATAAAAGAAAATAACTATGGTTGAGTAAGGTTGGGTTGCCTCCCAACAAGTGCTTCTTTAATGTCTTTAGCTAGACCTCACTGTACTTAATTTAGTAACAGTGTTGAGCCTCCTGGATCTATATCTCCTTCAAGGTAATGCTTAATTCTCTGTCCATTGACAGTGAACCTGTTTTCAGGATCTTTTCCTTGAAGTTCTATATGTTCGTAAGGTGATACTTTTGTAATCACATACGGTCCCTTCCAGCGGGATTTGAGTTTCCCAGGGAATAATCTGAGCCTTGAGTTGAAGAGTAGAACTTTCTACCCTAGTTCAAAGACTATAGAAGCTATCTTCCTATCATGCCACCTCTTTGCCTTTTCCTTATAGATATTTGCATTCTCAAATGCATCTAAGCGGAATTCATCCAACTCATTTAGCTGGAACAGCCGTTTTTCTCCTGCTGCTTTAGCATCGAGGTTGAGGAATCTAGTGGCCTAATAGGCCTTGTGTTCTAGTTCCACTTGCAAATGACAAGACTTCCCATATACTAACTGATATGGTGAACTTCCAATGGGGGTTTTGAAAGTTGTTTTGTATGCCTATAAAGCATCATCAAGTTTTCTAGCCCAATCCTTTCTAGAGGCACTTACTGTCCTCTCTAGGATTTGCTTTAGTTCTCTATTTGAGACTTTAGCTTGTCCAATGGTTTGGGAATGATACGGTGTTGCTACTTTATGGTGAACTCTGCAACGGCTTAAGACAGAATCTAGCTGTCTGTTGTAGAAATAAGTTCCTCCATCACTAATTAGTGTCCTAGGGACACAAAATCTGCTAAAAATATTCTTTTGGAGGAACTTCACTACTACTCTAGTGTCATTAGCGGGTGTTGCTATTGCTTCAACCCATTAGACACGTAGTCTACTGCCACAAGGATGTAGGTGTTTGAGTATGAAGGCGGGAATGGTCCCATGAAATATATGTCCCACACGTCAAACAATTCAACTCTAATATTCCTTGCTGTGGCATGCTGTGACCATGAGGAAGATTGCCTGCCCTCTGGCAACTATCATAGTTACGGACGAACTCTCTAGAATCCTTAAAGAGAGTAGGCTAGTAAAAGCCACTTTGGAGTACCTTGGTGGCTGTCCGCTCACCTCCAAAGTGTCCTCCACAGTCAGAGCCATGGCAATGCCATAAAATTCTCTGTGCCTCTTCTTCAGACACACAGCGTCGGATTATTCCATCCGAGCATCTCTTAAAGAGATATGGCTCATCCCATAGGTAATATTTTGCATCATGCATGAGTTTCTGGACTTGCTACTGATAAACCCCAATTTTGTGGTTTATCTTGTGCTTAATATGTGGGGTTTTATCAACTTTTCTCACATTTATTCAATGAAATAGCATGGTTTTGTAATTCTCCCTAAATTTGTGCTTAAGTGTAAAAATATGCTTTTTAGGCCTTAAAATAGCTAAATCTAGTTCACCTTAATTTCATTCGATGCCTTCATATGTTCGTTAAATGATTTCAGGTTTGCAAGGCAAAGATTGGATTAAAGGTATGAAGGAAAATCATGCAAAGTGGGAGAACTCATGAAGAAATGAAGGAACCGCAAAGCTGCCAATCCTGATCTCTTCGCACTCAATTGATCATAACATGAGTTACAGAGGTCCAAATGAGGCGGTTCTAGTTGCATTGGAAAGCTAACATCCGGGGCTTCAAAATGATATAAAATTTGCCATAGTTGTTTGGCGTCTAAAGATGCCTACGTGTGTATCACGCATAAGCATGGGAGGATGAACGTGCTTCACTAAAGGCAACTCGTGGCCAGCAATTTCTGAAGCATTTTGCGCCCAATCTAACTTATTTCTAATGCTATTGAATCCAAGGATTGAAGGGAGAATGAACCAAGTAGTCATAGTTTAGTGTTCATCATGTTTTAGGTGAGAATTCTAGAGAGAGAAGCTCTCCCTTCTCTCTAGAATTTAGGGTAGTTTAGGTTTAATTTTCTTAGATCCAACTTTAATTCTTGTTTTGATTTAGTTTTCTCTTTTAATTTCTTGTTATTACATCTTTGATCTTCTAGTTCTTGTTGTTAATTCCCCTATTTTGCCATTTTTATGTTTGTGAACCATTGTTGAATCTTGATTTCTTTGAATGCAATCTTATGTTTCCAAGTCTCTTTTATGTTATCTTCATTGTTATTGTTGATTTCTTGTTGATGTTAGTTGTGGGTTTTGTTAATTCTTGCATTTTGTGATGTTTATTTTTGTTGCACCCTAGGTGTTTGATGAAATATTTACACTAGTCTTTTAGTAGTTTTCTTTACTCTTGGTCTAGGCCAAGGGAATTGAGTGACCTTGAGTCATTGGATCTCAATGAATTGGTGATTTGAGAATCTTATGTGGTCAATTTGAGAACCATTGACTCTAACCCAACTAATTTAATTAGTAGATAGGTTAGGACTTATGGATTGATATTGATCAAGCCTATTTGACGTACCTCGAGCTTAGGAGTAGATTATACATACTTAAAGCTTTTGGAGGAAGACTTAATAGGTTTGCCTCTCATAATTGTCAACATATGGTTTGTGGACAAGGATGGTGATCTCAATTTACCTATGTCTAACCAAGAGTATCTTTTCTTTCTTTTATTAGTTAATTGTTCATTTACTTTCTCTACCCTTCATCCATTAAACCCCCTTGCATCTTCATTGCCAATAATCGTTCACTTCATTGTAATTCCTTGTGAGACGACCCAGAGTTTAAATACTTTGGTTAATTCTTATTTGGGGTTTGTACTTGTGACAAAACCAATATTTTATAAATTTGATTTGAGCATTGTTAGTTAGTTGGGAACTATACTACCAACGAAATTATTTTATGTAAAATTCCTAACCATATGAAAATGCTCTTATCAACTGCCTGGTAAACTCCTTGGGAATGAACCGTATAGCCTTGTAGTTTGCAATGTATGCAAACCAAGGTACTGTCCGGATGCCATAAAGTTGCTCATCTGAAAAAGATTCGGATATGTCAGTGGAGAGAGAAGAAGTCCCTACCACTGGCTCAATTTGGGACAAGTGATCACCTACCTGATTTTCTGCCTTTTTTTATCTCTAATTTCTATATCAAACGCTTGCAGGAGTAATACCCATCTTATAAGTTTAGTTTTAGAATCCTACTTAGTGAGTAGATACTTTAGAGCAGCATGGTTAGTATAAATAATGACCTTAGATCCTACTAAATAGGATCTGAACTTGTCAATAGTATAAATTACTGCAAGTAGCTCCTTTTCTGTAGTAGTATAGTTTTTCTGTGTATCATTTAGTACGTGACTAGCATAATAAACGTCATGCAAAAGCTTGTCATGTCTCTGACCAAGGACTATGCCAATTGCATGATCACTTGCATCACACATTAGCTCAAATAGCAAGTCCCAGTTTAGTGCAGAAATGATAGGAGCAGTGACAAGCTTGGCTTTCAGAGTTTCGAAGGCATGCAGGCATTCTTACTCAAAGATGAATGGAACATCAGTGTCCAAGAGATTACACAGGGGTTTGGAAATTTTTGAAAAATCTTTTATGAACTGCCTGTAAAATCCTGCACGTCATAGGAAGCTTCTAATTGCCTTAACACTAGTAGGTGGAGGCAAGCGTTCAATCACTTCCACCTTAGCTTGATCTTACCTCTATCCCCTTATTTGAGATTCGATGTCCAAGAACAATGCCTTCAGTTACCATGAAGTGGCATTTCTTCCAATTTAGAACTAGGTTTGTTTCTTGGCATCTTTTCAGGACCAGGGTCAAATGATCAAGACAGGAGTCAAATGAGTCTCCATAAACAGAGAAGTCATCCATGAATGCTTCAAGAAATTTCTCTACCATATCAGAGAAGGTGGATATCATGCATCTCTGAAAGGTGGCAGGCGCATTGCACAGGCCAAATGGCATTCATCTATAGACGAACACGCCAAAGGGACATGTGAATGTTGTCTTCCCTTGATCTTGTGGATCCACTACTATGTGATTGTACACGAAATATCCATCCAGGAAATAATAAAAAGCACGACCTACTAGTGTTTCTAGCATTTGGTCAATGAAAGGTAAAGGAAAGTGATATTTCCTGGTAGCGTCATTGAGTCTTCTGTAGTCAATGCACATGTGCCACCCTGTAACTGTCCTTTCTGGGATCATCTCATTCTTTTCATTGTGAACCACTGTCATTCCTCCCTTCTTAGGAACAACATGGACAGGGCTCACCCAGGGGCTGTCAGAAATGGGATAAATGATCCTAGCCTCACAGAGCTTAGTGACTTCCTTCTGCACTACTTCCTTCATAGCTAGATTCAATCGCCTCTGTGGTTGTACCACTGGTTTGGCATTGTCCTCCAGTAAGATTTTATGCATGCATCCGACTGGGCTAATGCCCTTAAGGTTACTTATAGTCCACCCAAGGGTGGTCCTATGTGTTTTAAGCACCTAAATTAGTGCTTCTTTTTCCTGTGACTCTAATGTAGAGCTTATGATTACAGGATAAGTATCTCCCTCTCCCAAAAATGCATATTTCAGGGAGGAAGGTAATGGCTTAAGCTCAAGCTTAGGAGGCTTCTCCTTTTTCTCAAAGGTTTCTAGGGGTTCTTCTTAATCAGGCTGAGTATCATTGAGGATATCATCAAGCCTGTCCTTGGAGCTTTCGGCCATGTTGACCTCTTCCACCAGGGAATCAATGAAGTCAATGCTCATGCATTCCTCAGGAATGTCTGGATGCTGCATAGCCTTGACAGCATTCAGTACGAACTTTTTCTCGTTGACTCTTAGAGTTACTTCCCCTTGTTCAACATCAATGAGGGTCCGTCCTGTAACTAGGAAAAGTCTTCCTAGAATAAGGAATGCACTCTTGTGCCCCTCCATGTCCAATACCACAAAGTCAATGGGAAAGTCAAAGGGTCTAACCCTGACAATCATGTCCTCTATTAGTCCTGATGGTATCTTAATAAACCCATCAGCAAGTTGAAGGCACATGCGGGTTGGTTTGACTTCCTCAGTCAAACAGAGCTTCTTTATTAAAGAAGCAGGTATTAGGTTGATGCTTGCTCCAAGGTCACATAGAGCTGTCCTTGTACAAGCATCGCCTATAGTGCATGGTATCATAAAACTTCTAGGGTCTTTAAGCTTCTTTGGTAAGCTATTCTGAATTATTGCACTGCATTCCTCAGTGAGGAGGACTATTTGTGTCTCTCTCCAATCCTTCTTATGACTTAGAATATCCTTCATGAACTTTGCATAAGAAGGTATCTGTTCAAGAGCTTCTGCAAAAGGGATCTTTATCTCTAATGTTTTGAGATATTCTGCGAAGCGGGCAAACTGTTTATCCCTTTCTTCTTGACAGAATTTCTGAGGAACTGGCATCTTAGCTTTGTATTCATCAACCTTGGTTGATGAAGGTAGAATGCCATATGAGTTGGAAGGTAGGTTACTAGCTTGCTTTGGAGGGTTGCTATCAATGAATGACTGACCTCCCTTGCATGGGCATTTAATGCCCATGCTGCTGCCCCCTTGGGCATTTGGACGCCCAATCTCTCCCCTTTCTTGGCTTTCAACACCAATGAGGTCACCTTCCTAGGCGTTTGAACGCCCATCCTCTGCCCTTTTCTGGCGTTCAACGCCAGGAGTAATACCTTTCTGGGCATCTGAACACCCAGTCTCTGCCCTTTCCTGGCGTTCAATGCCAATTGGGATACTTGTCCGGGTATTTAAATGCCTAGATAATTTTGTACAAAGACCTGGTTATCCTCTGCGGGCATTTTGTTTTTATTATATTGAGGTTGGGTGCTTAAGGTTTTCCTACTCATCAGTTGGATAGCCTGGCATTCATTTGTTATCTGCTTAGATAACTGCTGCCTTGTTTGACTCAACTAGGCTTCTACATTTCTGTTAGAAGCCTGAGTTTCTCGCAAAGCCTCTTGCAGTTCCAGCATTTACTGGGCAAGTGTAGTTGCTGAGTCAATGGACCATCCTGCTCTGGAGGGTTAGATTCAGCAAGTACTGCCTTAACCACTCCTTTTATAGAGGTCTCAGGAGATGAGTACAGATGCTGATTAGTGGCAACTATCTCAATAAGTTCTCGAGCCTCTTCAATGGTCTTTCTCGTGTGCAAGGAGCTAACAGCAGAGTGGTCCAAAGACATTCTAGCTGTGTCTAAAAGCCCATAGTAGAAGATGTCTAACTGTACCCATTCTGAAAACATTTCAGTAGGACATTTCCTTAGCATCCTCTTATACCTGTCCCAAGCATCATAAAGACGTTCACCATCTCCCTGTTTGAAGCCTTGGATGTCCAGTCTCAGCTGGTTCATCTTTCTTGGGGGAAAGTATTGGTTTAAAAACTTGTCTACTAATTGTTTCCAATTTTTTAAACTAGCTTTAGGCTGGTTATCCAACCATCTTTTTGCTTGGTCCTTTACTGCAAAAGGAAAAATCAATAATTTGTAGACCTCTTAGTCTACTTCCTCACTGTGTATTGTGTCAGTAATCTTTAGGAAATCTGCCAGGAATTCTATAGGCTCTTCATGAGGAAGCCTAGAATATTGGCAATTTTACTGCACTAGAGCAATAAGTTGAGGGTTTAATTCAAAGCTACTAGCTCTAATTTGAGGTATGCTGATACTTCTTTCATAGAAGTCATTAGTGGGATTTGTATAAGATCCCAGAGTTCTCCTAAGCTCCCCATTCCCACTTGGATTCATGATTAAGAAATGTATAAGATGAAGAATGAAGAGGATAGAAGGAGTAGAAGAAGAGATAGAAGTAGAGAAGATAAACAATAATTAAAATATTTTTTGTTTTTTTATTTAAGCCGAAAATAAAAAAGAAAAAAATTAAAATTTAATTACAAAATTTTGAAAATAGAAGAGAGAAGAAGAATAGAATTTTCAAAAATTAGAAGAGAGAAGAAGTTAGTTAGGAAGTTTTGAAAAAGAAGAGAGAGAAGAGAAGTGGTTGAGGAAAGATTTGAATTTAAAATAAGATAAGAGATAAGATAAAAGAAGGGTTTGAAATTAAAATTTGAAATTAGAAAAAAGATAAGATAAGAAATTAAAAAGTTTTGAAAAGGATTTGATTTTAAAATCTAAAAAGAAAAGACAAGATAGAAAAGATTTTTGAATATAATGAGGAGAGAGAAAAACACACAAAAGATGCAAAACTTAAAATTTTTTGATCCAATGCCCCTAATTTTCAAAAATTTTGGAGGGAAACACCAAGGGATACCAAACTTAGAAATTTTAAGATCAAAACATAAACAGAACACATGAACACTTTGAAGACTAACAAGAACACAAAGAACAAAATTTAAAGACTCAAAGCACACAAGAAGATAAAAAAAGAACACCAAAGTTAAAATTTTTAGAAAACCAACAAGAAACTTTCAAAAATTCAAAGAAAAATAACAAGAAGACACCAAAATTAAAAGTTGAAACAGGATTTAACCAAAGAAAAATTATTTTTTAAAGTTTTTTGAAAGGAAGATACTAAAAAATTGAAAATTGCTATAATTAATAAATACTGAAACTCCAAGAAGCAAGAAGTTACCGAGAACATAAACACAAGACTCTAACCAATAACTCAAATTAACCAAAGGAAAGAAAATATTTTTGAAAGAATTTTTTGAATTTTTTGAAAATTAGAAAAAAGAAAATAAAATTAAAAGACTCAACAACAATGCAAACAAAGACTCAAATCAAGAACAAAAATTTAATAAAGAAAAGAAAAATATTTTTGAAAAAGTTTTTAAATTTTTTGAAAATCAGAGAAGAAGAAAATAAAAATAAAGGATTCAAATAAAATAAAAACAATTAAAAATGATCAAGAAATAAAGTACCTGATATAGAGAGCAAGACAATCCATCAATTTGTCCAAACTCAATAATCCCCGGCAACGACGCCAAAAACTTGGTAGAACGAATTCCCACACTTTCGTACTGTTGTACCAGCAAGTGCACTGGGTCGTCCAAGTAATATCTGAGTGAGTCAGGGTTGATTCCACGAGGATTGTGGTTTGAAGCAAGTTATGCTTATCCTGCAGGTCTTAGTCAGGCAGATCAGAAGGACTCAAATTTAACATGTTTTAATATTGTATAAATTATTTTTTATATCAAATATTTGGATGTTAAGTAAGAATAAGGAATTAAATTGAATAAAGAAAATGATTAATTAGCACTCAGAAGTTGTGTAAACTGTGAAAAGAGCGATAGGAATATAGTTGAGGATTGGAGTTGCTTTGTCTTTCTGAATTAACTCTGGTATTACTGCTTCCTTTGCTTGTGAGTAATTTCTTCAATGGCAGGCTGTATGTGACACTGGTTTGAGAAGCTGCCAATACTCCTCCAGATTTGAACCCCAGGTTTAGTGCGGATCCATTCTGATTGAGCGTGAAGTTCTTGCATGCTATTCTTGTTAATGATCCTACTCAAAATGCCACAGACAAGGTCGAACCTTTCGGATCAAAGAATGCTGCTTATATGGATTCTAGCCACTACCACAGAGACCCAAATCTCCCGGTACTTCGGTTGAACTGGTGTCTCGAGAAGTCCCAACGAAGTCGTGGATTAGCCGTCTGAGAGACATATATTAAAGCTGGTGGTTTGTCATTGTCCAATGAAAAACGCACTCTGAACCCATGTAGAATGTGATAACTGATGAGCGGATATTTTATACGCTTTTTGGGGGTATTTTCATATAGTTTTTAGTAGGATCTAGCTACTTTTTAGTATATTTTTATTAGTTTTATGCAAAAATCACATTTCTAGACTTTACTATGAGTTTCTATGTTTTTCTATGATTTCAGGTATTTTCTGGCTGAAATTGAGGGACCTGAGCAAAAATCTGATTTAGAGGCTGAAAAAGGACTGCAGATGCTGTTGGATTCTGACATCCCTGCACTCGAAATAGATTTTCTAGAACCATAGAAGCCTAATTGGCGCGTTCTCAATTTCATTAGAAACTAGACATCCTGGGCTTTCCAGAAATATATAATAGTCCATACTTTGCCCGAGTTGTGATGACGCAAACTAGCGTTTAACACCAACTTTTCACCTTATTCTAGCGTTAAACGCCAGAAACAGGATACAAGCTAGAGTTAAATGCCTAAACTGGCACAAAAGCTGGAGTTAAACGCTAGGAATAGCCTCTACACATGAAAGCTTCATTGCTCAGCCCAAACACACACCAAGTGGGCCCCGAAAGTAGATTTCTGCACTATCTATCTTAGCCTACTCATTTTCTGTAAACCTAGGTTACTAGTTGAGTATAAAAACTACTTTTAGAGATTCATTTAGTACCTCATGACATTTTACATCTAAATTTGTATCTTGGATGGCATGAGTCTCTAAACTCCATGGTTGGGGGTTAGGAGCTCTACTGCGTCTCGATAAATTAATGCAATTACTTATGTTTTCTATTCAATCACGCTTGTTTCTATTCTAAGATATTCATTCGCACTTCAACATGATGAATGTAATGATCCGTGACACTCATCACCATTCTCAACCTATGAATGCGTGCCTGACAACCACTTTCATTCTACCTTAGATTGAATGTATATCTCTTGGGTTCCTGGTTCACGAGTTTGACTGCCTCTTCTGACAATAGAGCATTTAAATCTGTGAGATCAGAGTCTTCGTGGTATAAGCTAGAATCAATTGGCAGCATCCCTGAGATCTGGAAAGTCTAAACCTTGTCTGTGGTATTCCGAGTAGGATCCGGAAAGGGATGACTGTGACGAGCTTCAAACTCATGAATGTTGGGCGCAGTGACAGTGTGCAAAAGGATCAATGGATCCTATTCCAACATTAGTGAGAACCAACAGAAGATTAGCCATGTACATGGACCTTTTCACTGAGAGGACGGCTGGTGGCCATTGACAACGGTGATCCACCAACATACATCTTGCCATGGAAGGAGACCTGCATGCGTGAAGAAGAAGACAGTAGGAAAGCAGAAATTCAGAAGACATTGCATCTCCAAAACCTCAACCTGTTCTCCATTACTGCATAACAAGTATCATTTAATTCATGCTCTTTTACTTTTCGCGATTAAAACTAAGAACCGCTATTGATATCCTGACTAAGAATAATAAGATAACCATAGCTTGCTTCAAGCCGGTAATCTCCGTGGGCTTGGACGACCCAGTGCACTTGCTGGTTAGATGTACGGAATTGCAAAAATTGTGATTTTAATTTTCGTGCATCAATAACCTTATGCCAGCTCAATGCACTCATATTGATGAAGAACGAATATACATCTTAGAATCAATCAAACAAGGATCGAAGAGAAACAGTAATACTTTTATTAATTCATAGGACTTAGCAGGGCTCCTCCCCTCAACCAAGGAGGTTTAGAAGCTCATACTAAAAGTAAAATACAATGATGAAAACGAAAATAGGGCTGAAGATCCTTAACAAACAGTGATCTTCTACTTTAAATGCTAAATTAATGACTAGTAAGGGTAAAGCAGTCTCTTTAGTCCTAAAATCCACTTATGGGCCCACTTGGTAAGTGTTTGGACTGAGCTAAGATGAAATCCACGTGCTTAGGCTTCTTTGGGAGTTGAACTCCAGTCCTGGCACCGTTTTGGGTGGACTCCAGCCTGGAATCCCTTTTTGGTGCTGGACGTCAAAACTGATCAGATGGTTGGCGTTGAACGCCAGTTTTAGGCCTTCTAATCCGAAGCAAAGTTTGGACTATTATGTATTGCTAGAAAGCTTTGAAGGTCAGCTTTTCATAGCCATTGAGAGCGCTCCATTTAGACTTCTATAGCTCCGAAAAAGCTCTCAATTTCAGTCAGAAAATACCTGAAATCGCCCAAAAGCTCATAGTAGAATCCAAAAATATGAATTTAATACTAAAACCTATAAAAACGCAATAAAAACTAAACAAACATTACTAAAAACTATATGAAAATAATGTCCAAAAGCGTATAAAATATCCGCTCATCAATAACCATTAGCTTGTCAATCACAAACAATCCGCGGAAACAGTGTCAAAAACTTGGTGCGCGAATTTGTGACTTGTACAACTGAACCAGCAAGTGTGCCAGGTCGTCTAAGTAATACCTCAAATGAGTGAGGGTCAAATCCCACGAGGATTGCCGGATTGAGCAAGCTGTGGTTCCCTTGCAGATCTTAGTCAGGCGAATAGAAAGATAGTTGTTGTTTGTTGTAGGCGCATAAACAAGAAATAACAAAAGCAATAAGGAATTGATGTAGAGATAGTAATGAGAAATCAGTTAAGGCCTCGGAGATGCTTATTCTTCTGGATGAACACGTCATACTAATGGTGCACGAAACTAGCTCCGCAGAATTTGCACAAATAGATCGGCAAGTATACCGGGTCATCCAAGTAATACCTCAGGTGAGTGAGGGTCAATCCCATGAAGATTGATAGTTTGAGCAAGCAGTGGATACTTTGCAGATCTTAGTTAGGCGGATAGAAATTATAGTTTATCACGAAAAGCATATAAAACAGATAAATAGAACATTACTAGATAGATAAGAATTCAATGGTATGAGAACGGTTGAGGCTTCGAAGATGCTTTGTCTTTCCGGATTAAATTTTCTTACTGTCTTCTTCATTAACCTTCTGATTCCTTCAATGGCAGCTGTAAGTGATTAACTCATGTCCTCTCATCGAGTTAACCTCCTCTACTACAGCAATCCACCATGTTGAAGTGACTCATGTCCTCTCATTAAGCCACCTCTAGGTTTCTCACTATAGTAGAAGATGAAGCTCTAAGCAATCCACTCCCCTTCACGATCCTACTCAAGGTGCCACAGACAAGGTAGATCTTTCGAATCAAAAAGTGCTACTTCTCTGACTCTAGCCTTAATGACACAGAGACCTCACGCACCTATAGTCAATGGGATTTTATGTCACATATCCAAATTTGCTCAGATGCTCTATTGAAATGTGCAATGCAATCTCTAGCTTTAGTTCAATACTATCTGGGTCAGGAATCACACGGAACCCATGTAGAACAAGGGTGATTGTCACGGGTCACCCTCAACTCATAAGATGAAGAATGAGCTTGCATAAGAGAATAGAATTAGACATATTGAATTAGAACAGTAATATTATTGATCCATGAAACTCAGCAAAGCTCCTAACCTTAACCTTAGGAGGTTAGTGACTCATACTGTACAAAAAATAACAATGAAAGGTTTGAATGGGAAAAAGACCTCTAACAATGGTGATCTATGTTCTATATATACTAGTCTAATAACTAAGGATTGCAGAAAATAAGATAAACTAGTCTTGTAGTACGCAAATCCACTTCTGGGGCCCACTTGGTGAGTGTTTGGGCTAAGCTTGAGTGTCTCCCATGAGCTAGTACCCCTTAGGGGCGTTGAACGCCACCCCTAGGCTCCCTTTTGGGCATTGGATGCCAGTTGCTCCCCTGTAGGCGCTGGACGCCAGGAATAGGGTTGGTGGCTAGCATTAAATGCCAGTTTTGGGCCTTTATTTCCAAAGAAAAGTATGAACTATTATATATATCTGGAAAGCCCTAGATGTTAGCTATCCATAGTCATTGAGAACGCACTATTTGGACCTCTGTAGCTCCAAAAAGACCTCTTCGAGTGCACGGAGGTCAGATCCTAACAGCATCTGCAGTCCTTTTTCTGTCTCTGAATCAGACTTTTGTTCAAACTCCTCAATTTCAGCTAGAAAATACCTGAAATCACCATAAAACGCACAAACTCAAATTAGAATCCAAAAATGTGAATTTTGAACTAAAACCTATGAAAACTTAATAAAACTTAAATAAAACATAATGAAAACTATATGAAATTGATGCCAAACAGCGTATAAAATATCCACTCATCAACTAACTACTCCAATGATGAATAATTCCTTCAATGGCAAGGCTGTAAGTGATTAAGCCATGGGTTGTGGTCATTAATCTCCTCTGATCCAAACCAAACACCCGAACAGGCTAGATCAATCTAGGAAAGGGTGAAGCTCACGTAATTCAATCTCTGATGATCCTACTCAAAATACCATAGACAAGGTCGGATCTTCCGAATCAGAGAATGAAGCTCTATGATTCTAGCCTTTAGGTCCACAGGAACCTCAATTACCCCTGACTAACGAGATTTCTTGTCACATATCCCAAATAGCCGAAGAGTGACAGGACTCATGTAGAACAGGGGGTCTTACTTTTGTTCCACCCCAAATTCATAAAGATGAAGAGTGGTAATACATCATAGAATAGAATCAAACATAGATTGAAGTAGAAAAGTAATTGTATTAATCCATTGGAATTAGCAGAACTGACGTACAGAAAATCACCGATCAAGAGTTTATAAAGAAAATAGCATTGCGAGTGTAGCTCTTAACCAATAAAGATACCGCGTATCAATTTAAAAGAGTTATCACAAAATTTAGAAATAAAATACTGGGAGTATGAATCCCAGGTCTTCTCCCAACGAGCTGACAAAAGAGTGCTATTTTATTGATCAAAGTTTTTCCAAGGATTTTTAAGAGTTGAAGAACAGAGAGATAAGTGGTTGAGAATTTATATAATCAAATAAAAAGCCTTGACCGGGGGTAGATTAATTGGAAGTTCTATCCTTGTTGGAATTTCTCAAGTGTAGCTTCAAGAGGTTGTTATTTTCACTTAGTTACTGATAGCGCAAAATTGTGATCAATAATTTTCACAACTCAATTAATCCCCGGTGATGAAACCAAAAACTTGGTGTTCAATACCATGGCATAAACACAACTTCGCACAACTAACCAGCAAGTGTACTGGGTCGTCCAAGTAATAAACCTTACGCGAGTAAGGGTCGATCCCACAGAGATTGTTGGTATGAAGCAAGCTATGGTCACCTTGTAAATCTTAGTCAGGCAGACTTAAATGGATATGAATGATGATATACGAAAACATAAAGGTAAAGATAGAGATACTTATGTAATTCATTGGTAGGAATTTCAGATAAGCGTATGAAGATGCTTGTCCCTTCCGTCTCTCTGCTTTCTTACTGTCTTCATCCAATCCTTCTTACTCCTTTCCATGGCAAGCTTATGCAAGGGTTTCACCGTTGTCAGTGGCTACCTCCCATCCTCTCAGTGGAAATGTTCAACGCACCCTGCCACGGCACGGCTATCCATCTGTCAGTTCTCAATCAGGCCGGAATAGAATCCAGTGATTCTTTTGCGTCTGTCACTAACGCCCCGCCCTCAGGAGTTTGAAGCACGTCACAGTCATTCAATCATTGAATCCTACTCAGAATACCACAGACAAGGTTAGACCTTCCGGATTCTCTTGAATGCCGCCATCAGTTCTAGCCTATACCACGAAGATTCCGGTTAAAGAATCCAAGAGATAT
>NC_029776.3:40690394-40691177 GCF_000817695.3 Arachis duranensis | reverse complement strand
ATTCTTGAACATAGCTACTTATTGAGTCTTGGCCGTGGCCCAAAGCATTCTGTCTTCTAGTATTACCACCGGATACATACATGCCACAGACACATAATTGGGTGAACCTTTTCAGATTGTGACTTAGCTTTGCTAGAGTCCCCAATTAGAGGTATCCAGGGTTCTTAAGCACACTCTTTTTGCCTTGGATCACAACTTTATTTCTTTCTTTTTCTTTTCTTTTTCTCTTTTTTTTCGTTTTCTTTTTCTTTCTTCTTCTTTTTTTTTCGACATTTTCTCTCTTTTTTTTTTGTATTCACTGCTTTTTTTCTTGCTTCAAGAATCATTTTTATGATTTTTCAGATCCTCAGTAACATATCTCCTTTTTCATCATTCTTTCAAGAGCCAATATTCATGAACCACAAATTCAAAAGACATATGCACTGTTTAAGCATACATTCAAAAAACAAGAGTATTGCCACCACATCAAAATAATTAAACTGTTATAAAATTCAGAATTCATGCAATTCTTCTCTTTTTCAATTAAGAACATTTTTTATTTAAGAGAGGTAATGGATTCATAGGACATTCATAACTTTAAGGCATAGACACTAAGACACTAATGATCACAAGACACAAACATAGACAAACATAAGCACTAAAATTCGAAAAACAGGAAAATGAAGAACAAGGAAATTAAAGAACGGGTCCACCTTAGTGATGGCGGCTTGTTCTTCCTCTTGAAGATCCTATGGAGTGCTTGAGCTCCTCAATGTCTCTTCCTTGTCTTTGTTGCTCCTCTCT
>NC_029776.3:40688530-40690044 GCF_000817695.3 Arachis duranensis | reverse complement strand
AAATCCAAGTATTTCCCCCGAACCATAGTAAGCCAATTCTTTGGATCCGGGTTCATACTTTGGTCATGGTTCTTGGTGATCCATGCATTGGCATAGAACTCTTGAACCATTAAGATTCTGACTTGTTGAATGGGGTTGGTAAGAACTTCCCAACCTCTTCTTCGGATCTCATGTCGGATCTCCGGACATTCACTCTTTTTGAGTGAAAAAGGGACCTCGGGGATCACCTCTTCAAGGCCACAACTTCATAGAAGTGGTCTTGATGCACCCTTGAGATGAATCTTTCCATCTCCTATGACTCGGAGGTGGAAGCTTTTGCCTTCCCTTTCCTCTTTCTAGAGGTTTCTCCGGCCTTGGATGCCATAAATGGTTATGGAAAAACAAAAAGCAATGCTTTTACCACACCAAACTTAAAAGGTTTGCTCGTCCTCGAGCAAAAGAAGAAAGAAGAGAGTAGAAGAAGAAGAAATGAGGAAGAAGGGAATGGCTTTGTGTGAAAATGAAGGAGTGAAGATGGGTTTAGATAGGAGTGGGGGGCTCATGGTTCGGTCATGTATGGGTGGGTTTGGAAGGGAAAGTGGTTTGAATTTGAAGGGTGAGGTAGGTGGGGTTTTATGAAGGATGGATGTGAGTGGTGAAGAGAAAGATGGGATTTGATAGGTGAAGGGTTTTTGGGGAAGAGGTGTTGAGGTGATTGGTGAATGGGTGAAGAAGAGAGAGAGTGGTGGGGTAGGTGGGGATCCTGTGGGTTCCACAGATCCTTAGGTGTCAAGGAAAAGTCATCCCTGCACCAAATGGCATGCAAAAATGCGTTTTTAGCCAATTCTGGCGTTAAACACCGGGCTGGTGCCCATTCCTGGCGTTTAACGCCAAAACCTTGCCCTTTTCTGGCGTTTAACGCCAATCTGGTGCCCCTTTCTGGTGTTAAACACCCAGAATGGTGCCAGACTGGGCGTTAAACGCCCAACAGCTAGCCTTACTGGCGTTTAAACGCCAGGACGCTCTCCTCCAGGGTGTGCTGTTCTTCTTTCTGTTTTTCATTCTGTTTTTGCTTTTTCAATTGATTTTGTGACTTCTCATGATCATCAACCTACAAAAGAACATAAAATAACAAAGGAAAATAGATAAAATATAACATTGGGTTGCCTCCCAACAAGCGCTTCTTTAATGTCAGTAGCTTGACAGGGGGCTCTCATGGAGCCTCAGAAATACTCAGAGCTATGTTGGAACCTCCCAACACCAAACTTAGAGTTTGAATTTAGGGGTTCAACACCAAACTTAGAAGTTGGTTGTGGCCTCCCAACACCAAATTTAGAGTTTGACAGTGGGGGCTCTGTTTGACTCTGTTTTGAGAGAAGCTCTTCATGCTTCCTCTCCATGGTGATAGAGGGATATCCTTGAGCCTTAAACACAAAGAATTCTTCATTCACTTGAATGATCAATTCTCCTCTATCAACATCAATCACAGCCCTTGCTGTGGCTAGGAAGGGTCTGCCAAGGATGATGGATTCATC
>NC_029776.3:40687124-40687481 GCF_000817695.3 Arachis duranensis | reverse complement strand
GTGTCAATCTCAAGAACTCCTTTCTTCTGATTGGTCCCATTGTTCACAGGATTCCTTTCAGAAGTGTACATGAATTGGTCATTTGCAACCATTTCAATTAGTTCTTGAGCTTCTGTAGGTGTCTTCTTCAGATGAAGAGATCCTCCAGTAGAGCTATCCAAAGACATCTTGGATAGTTCAGAGAGACCATCATAGAAAATTCCAATGATGCTCCATTCAGAAAGCATATCAGTGGGACACTTTCTGATTAATTGTTTGTATCTATCCCAAGCTTCTTAGAGGGATTCTCCTTCCTTCTGTCTGAAGGTTTGGACTTCCACTCTAAGCTTACTCAATTTTTGAGGTGGAAAGAACTTT
>NC_029776.3:40684187-40684428 GCF_000817695.3 Arachis duranensis | reverse complement strand
CCGATCAACCATGCATCGTGTATCAGGAATCCAAGAGATATTCACCCAATCTAAGGTAGAACGGAGGTGGTTGTCAGGCACACGTTCATAGGTGAGAATGATGATGAGTGTCATGGATCATCACATTCATCAAGTTGAAGAACAAGTGATATCTTGGAACAAGAACAAGCGAATTGAATAGAAGAACAATAGTAATTGCATTAATACTCGAGGTACAGCAGAGCTCCACACCTTAATCTAT
>NC_029776.3:40641808-40684023 GCF_000817695.3 Arachis duranensis | reverse complement strand
AGAGCATTGAAGCATTTTCGTGTAGAGACTCTTCTTGGAGTTAAACGCCAGCTTTTATGCCAGATTGGGCGTTTAACTCCCATTCTTGTGCCAGTTCCGGCGTTTAACGCTGGAAATTCTGAGGGTGACTTTAAACGCCGGTTTGGGCCATCAAATCTTGGGCAAAGTATAAACTATTATATATTGCTGGAAAGCCCAGGATGTCTACTTTCCAACGCCGTTGAGAGCGCGCCAATTGAGCTTCTGTAGCTCCAGAAGATCTGCTTCGAGTGCAGGGAGGTCAGAATCCAACAGCATCTGCAGTCCTTTTTAGTCTCTGAATCAGATTTTTGCTCAGGTCCCAAAATTTCAGCCAGAAAATACCTGAAATCACAGAAAAACACACAAACTCATAGTAAAGTCCAGAAAAGTGAATTTTAACTAAAAACTAATAAAAATATACTAAAAACTAACTAGATCGTACTAAAAACATACTAAAAATAATGCCAAAAAGCGTACAAATTATCCGCTCATCAGTTACCTTACTAAATAAAGGATAGTCAAGTGATTGAGCTAATTCTTATTTGCAAGTACTAATCCTCTCCCTTAGGAAGAATTAGCATTAGTAAATAGAGAATTATCCAATAACTTCCAAATTAACTAATCGCTTGAGCATTCCAACTCAAAGGGTCTCCTCTTAATCACCCGCCAAGTCAAGTGGGAGTTCTACTCCATCGACATGAATATAACTTTCACAGAATTAAGAGATGAATAAAAGTGAGACATGATGAACAATAACTGAAAATCAATTAAAAGTAAAAATTGTTCTTTGCATTAATAAATTCCAAAAACAATCCAATTGTAACTCTGAATAAGGATTAAGGATATGGAAGAGTAAGGGACAAAGGAAACAAACTGGAATAAATGAAACTTCAACGGTGGTAGCACCTCTCCTCAATATCTAAGTCAATAGCAAAAGCAGTAAAATTCTAAGAACTATGAATGTGAAGAAAATCTAGAGGAAGCAGTGGAAATCTCTCTCCAGATTCCAAACTAAAACTACAACTATGCAGAATGAGAATGTCGCCTGAGTCTCTACTATTCCCTGGCTCTAGTATGTGTTTCTGGGCCAAAAACTGGGTCTAAAACTGGCCCGAAATCGCCCCCAGCGATTTTCTGCAACTACTGTACCTCGCACATGTCACGCGTACGTGTAGGTCATGCGTGCGCGTCGTTTGTGAAAACTTCTTGTCACGCGTATACGTCAGTTAAGCGTACTGATAAGCGTGTGCTTAAGAACTCTGGACATCTCTAATTGGGGACTCTAGCAAAGCTGAGTCACAATCTGAAAAGGTTCACCCGGTTATGTGTCTATGGCATTCATGTATCCGGTGGAAATACTGGAAAACAAAGTGCTTAGGGTCACGGCCAAGACTCATAAAGTAGCTGTGTTCAAGAATCAACATATTGAACTAGGAGAATCAATAATACTATCTAAATTCTGAGTTCCTATAGATGCCAATCATTCTGAATTTCAAAGGATAAAGTGAGATGCCAAAACTGTTCAGAAGCAAAAAGCTACTAGCCCCGCTCATCTAATTGGGACTAAGTTTCATTGATATTGTGAGATTCATTGTATATTCTGTTCTTTTTATTCTATTTTGTTATAAGTTGCTTGTGGACAAGCAACAATTCAAGTTTGGTGTTGTGATGGGCGGATAATTTATACGCTTTTTGGCATTGTTTTTAGGTAGTTTTTAGTATGATTTAGTTAGTTTTTAGAATATAATTATTAGTTTTTATGCAAAAATCACGTTTTTGGACTTTACTATGAGTTTGTGTGTTTTTTTTGTGATTTCAGGTATTTTCTGGCTGAAATTGAGGGACCTGAGCATAAATCTGATTCAGAGGCTGAAAAAGGACAGAAGATGTTGTTGGATTCTGACCTCCCTGCACTCAAAGTGGATTTTCTGGAGCTACAAAAACCCAATTTGCATGTTCTCAATTGCATTGGAAGGTAGACATCTTGGGTTTTCCAGCAACGTATAATATTCTATACTTTGCTCAAGATTTGATGGCCCAAATTGGCGTCAAAACGCCAGTTAGAGACCCTTTTCTGGCGTTAAACGCCAGAACTAGCATAAAAGCTGGAGTTAAATGCCCAAACTGGCACCAGAGCTGGCATTTAACTCCAAGAAAAGCCTATCCACGTGAAAGCTTCAATGCTCAGCCCAAGCACACACCAAGTGGGCCCTGGAAGTGGATTTCTGCATCATTTACTTATTTCTGTAAACCCTAGGTTACTATTTCACTATAAATAGGGCCTTTTACTATTGTATTTTCATATTTTGATCATCTTTGATCTTGGGATCAGGTCTTTGAACCATTTTTCGATTGTTTCAAGTTATTTGGGAGGCATGGCCATTCATCCATGTCTAGACCTTGTTCTTATGTATTTTCAACGGTAGAGTTTCTACACATCATAGATTATGGTGTGGAGCTCTGCTGTTCCTCATGAATTAATGCAATTACTACTGTTTTCTATTCAATTCGAGCTTATTCTTGTTCTAAGATATCCATTCGCACTTCAACATGATGAATGTGATGATCAAGTGACACTCATCACCATTCTCACTTATAATGCGTGCCTGACAACCACTTCCGTTCTACTTGAAAACAAGCTTGAATACATATCTCCTAGCCTCCTGGTTCCAGATGCATGGTTGTCTCTCCTGACAACAGAGCCTTCCATTCTGTGAGATCAGAGTCTTCGTGGTATAAGCTAGAATCAATTGGCAGCATTCTTGAGATCCGAAAAATCTAAACCTTGTCTGTGGTATTCCGACTAGGATCTGGGATGGGATGACTGTGATGAGCTCCAAACTCGTGAGTGTTGGGCACAGTGACAGTGCGCAAAAGGATCAATGGATCTTATTCCGACACGAACGAGAACCGACAGATGATTAGCCCTACGTAACCCGTAGCCGGACCATTTTCACTGAGAGGACGGACGGTAGCCATTGACAACGGTGATCCCCCAACATACAGCTTGCCATGGAAGGGAGTACGCAAGATTGGATGAGGACAATAGGAAAGCAGAGGTTCATAGGGAACAAAGCATCTTCATACACTTATCTGAAATTCCCACCAATGAATTACATAAGTATCTCTATCTTATTTTTTGTTTTATTCATCTTTTAATTCTCAAAACCCCATAATCATTTGAATCTGCCTGACTGAGATTTACAAGGTGACCATAGCTTGCTTCAAGCCGACAATCTCCGTGGGATCGACCCTTACTCACGTAAGGTATTACTTGGACGACCCAGTGCACTTGCTGGTCAGCTGCACGAAGTTGTGAAGAAAGTGTGTGAATCACAATTTCGTGTACCACGTACGCGTCGCTCGTCCTCTGCGCTAATCACGCGTGCGCATCAAGTGTGCGAGAGCGTCATGTCTCACTGGTCAGCTCCATCTTTTCTTTGTGTTCCTTCCATTTTTGCAAGCTTCCTTTCCATTCTCCAAGCCATTTCTGCCCTTAAAGCCTGAAAACACTTAACACACAGATAACGGCATTGAATGGTATAGAGATGGATAAAAATCTACAATTTAAAGGCTCTGGAAGCAAGTTTTTAATCACAGTATTAAATCAGGAAGGCAAACGTATAACATGCTAATTACATGAGCAGGTGTAGGAGAAAGGTGATAAAAACCACTCAATTCAACACAAGATAAACCATAAAATAGTGGTTTATCAACCTTCCCACACTTACACATTAGCATGTCCTCATGCTAAGCTCTAAGAGATCAAAAAGAATAAATAGGGACAATAGAACTCAGCAATGCAATGCAACCTATACATATGAATGCAATTATATGATGAAATGTCTATACCTACTTGGTTAAGAAAATAAACAAGTTCTTCATGACAAACAGAAATCAAATTCCACTGATCCCAACCACACAATAAAAGAATAGTAAACTTGTAAGGAGATATCTCACGAAAGCCGAAAACATAGAGTCAAGCTTGAACCCTCACTAGGAGCGTATATGCACTCTAGTCACTCAGGTGTATAGGGTAATCCACTCTAGTCTCCTCCATTCATGCTTTCTAGAACATTGTTCTTCATCTAACCAATCAACAAATATCTAATGCACACATGCAAATATCATGAGGTCTTTCTTAAGGTTGTAATGGAGCTTAGGTAAGGGTGAGGTTACATGTATGGCCAAGTGAGCTGAAAATTGAATCCTTGATTATCCTAAGTTCTCACCTAACACACACACACATTTCCTATGCTTCTAAAATCATGCCTAAATACCCATAATCTTACTTTCTATGTTGCACCTACTCATGCATTTAAATGTTCTTTTTATTTAACCTCATATGCATTGATTCTTTTTATTAAACTTATCATTTTGGGTGCTTTCATTCCCCTATACAAATTTTTTTAAAGCATCATAGCATCAATGCATTTGATTTCATAATTTCACAGGAGTAGCATTTAGACCTTAGATATTTATCAATTAACATACATTCTCATTAACCCGAGTTCCCATAGTTTCCCCACATTTAGTTTATACACAATCTCTATCTTAAGCTAACCAAAGATTCAATTTGGGGTAATTAATTTGTTTTTCTGTTTAAGGCTAGTGATGTGGTAAAATATAGAACAAATGGGGATTAGTATGCTCGAAATGGCAAACAAGGGATAATTAGAATGGCAGGCCATTTAGGATAGTGAGCTAATAACAAATGATTGCCTCAATCATACATATGCATGAATACATTAAATAATGGACATATAAAATGGAGCAAACCATAGATTGTAATCATAGAGGAGAGAAAACACACAAGAATAAAAATCATGGTCAAATAATGTAACCATGCAATTAGGCTCAAAATCTCACTGGATTGTGTGTTCTAGCTCTAAAACCATGTTCCAAATTACAATCTTCAAACAAGTTTAACATTGAATTTTGGTTTGAAATAGTGAAATTTTTCATAAATATGGTCTTTGAAAAGAACTTATTATTTTTCAACCAAGCAGAGTATACATGCAACTAATTATTACTATGCAATCTATTCTATCTAAACAAAAAGAAAATTTATCTACTGGTGCTAGGAGAAAGAGAAGTTACCTCTGGAAGTCAGGTACTGACCGACCTCCCCATACTTAAAGCTTGGCACCATCCTCGGTGCCATCAGTCAGGAACAAAGGGGGACTGGTAACAGCATCTTCACAGTAGGGTGCGTCTAGGCTCCCGGTGCTAGTAGTTGAAGTGGAGTCTGGAGAGTCTGGTTCTTTTGTGGTGGGTGGTTGCCAACAATAAGCTCCTTGAGGTATGTAAATTGACGCTTGTGATGGTGCTCCATGTGATCCAACCTCTGTAGTATCTGAAGGAGCAGCTGATTTGTTGAAGGTGCTTGTGATGTGGAAGGAGAAGGGATATCTATGGCCGGGTCTTTAGTCCGGCTAGTAGTGGCTACTGCGGGTCTGATGTATTTTTCACTCGGAACATATTGATCATCCCGAGGAAGCATGGCCTTGGTGTCTCCAGCTCTATAGAGGACTCCGGCTACCGACACCAAATTTGAAACCAAGGCGGGAAAAGGTAAGTTGTCCGCAATCTAAACATGTCCCATGGCTTGCCGAATGTGTCTTGGTAAGTTGAGAGGCTAGTCCGTAAGGATACACCAGATGAGAACAGCCATGTCTGCAGTGAAGGAGGACTAGTGAGTGCTCGGGAGGATGTAGTGGGACATCATATGTGCCCACACGCGAGCCTCCAAGGTAAGTGCGGAAGCCAGTATGCTCTTAGGATCGGATCGATGGTAACCATAGATCCATGAGCTGCCAGGTAGTGCTATAGTTCTGAGAACGTCATCCCAGTCAAATTGGTATCGCTGGCACCTAAGAGAGGCTTCTTGAAATGTGTCCGATCCTTTTGGAGTGGGGGAAAGATCTAAAGTTTGCTGAATGGCCCCTTAGATATGGGGATCTGCTTCTGACGGACATAGACAGACTGCAGGTTTGGCATGTGAAAATTGGAGTAGAATTCAGCTACCCATGAGAGATTGACCTGCCATGGCTGTTTCCGTAAAAAACCCATTGTCTTCTGTCAATGCGAGGCTCTGCCAAGTCAACAATGTTGGTAGGGAGGATGAGAAGGTGCTGATTGTTGTAGTTCCTCACTGCTAGAATGGGGAACATCTGTTCACAGTAGCGGTTAGTGAACCGTGCAGTGTCCCTTGCTGGAAAGGCTTTTTCAGATTCATTGACCTTGATGATCCTCTTGACTCGCTTTGTTGATGGTTTGACAGCTGTTGAAGATGGTTCCGCAGCTAGCACTCTTTTATTTCCTCTCTTTGTCGGTAGTTTGGGGGCATCTTTCTCTTTACCTTTTTTGGTGGCCATCCTGAAAGAGAAAAAGAAAGGTACATGTAAGTCCAAGGGTTAGAGTAAGGAAGAGGACCGTACAAGTGATGATCTTGCCAAGGTAAAGAAGGATGTCATTAACACATGGTCATGACTTCATGTAATTAGGACATCAATGGAAATATAGCAAGAAAGATGAAGGCAATTAAATACAAGATGTTTATTGGTATACCAGCAAAGGCATGAGTAGCATAGATCAAGCATTAATTACGAAAAATATATTATCACTTGTAACAAATTAACAATCACGTTTGTATTGACAATTATATTAAATTAATAAAATATGAAAAGGGTTTTGTGAAAAACAGGCATTAGAGTAGAAAGATAGAACAAATAAAATTGCACAATGCCATATGGGCTTTTTCACAAACACTTAGTATGCATGTTTAATATGAGAGGGAAAGAATTAAATTGGAACATGCAAGTATTCCAAAAATAATTAATATGAATTGTCAAACAACTCCATAATAATAATCACAAGAAATTATAGAAGAAATCACCGATTAAGATATCTAACACCAAGTAAAATAATGTAAAAGTAAATAATTAAGAGGAGGAAGGGAGAGAAAATAGAAAGAAAGAACCTTGAGAAAAAGGTGATAAGAAGAGGGATGATGGAGAATGTGAGATCGAGAAAATATGAGAGAAGGGGAAAGAAGAAGAAGAAAGGAGTAAGGGAAGAAGAAGAAGAAGAGTGGAGAGAAAAGAAAGAAAAAAGAAGAAAGAAATTAGGATTAGAAAAGGAAAAGATCTGAAAAGAGGTGGCGTAGGGATCAGGTTCTACGCTGATGACGCGTACGCGTGGTGCACACGTACGCGTGGGTTGTGTAGAAAGGGAGGTGACGCGTACGCGTGGTGTACGCGTACGTGTGGGTTGTGTAGAAAGGGAGGTGACGCGTAAGCGTTGCTCACGCGGACACGTGACCGTGTTTGTGCTACTAGCACGAGGGAAACGTGGCTCTCGCACAACCCTCTGTTCAAATTGGGATGTGTGCCAAAATGCCATATGACGCGTGTGCGTCAGGTACACGCACGCGTGGAAGCATATAGTTTGAAGATGATGCGCACGCGTCAGGGACGCGTACGCGTGATGCAATTTGTGCCTTGGGCATAATGCCAGCACGAAACCAGCCCAACTTTCGGCCAATACACCTTTTACGTCAATTTTGCTGGGTCACGCGTGTGCGTCATTGACGTGTACGCGTACGCGTGATGATGCTTGTGCGATTGGCACACTTTCTGCACTGCTCCTACGCAACTTTCTGCCTTTTTTTATGCAGACACAAATGTAGACTTTATGCATAAATAATGAGAAGAGTCACTAAAAATAGAAACTAAGAAGAGAGGAACGATCATACCATGGTGGGTTGTCTCCTATCCAGCACTTTGCTTTAGCGTCCTTAAGTTGGACGGTCCACAAGCTTAATCTGCTTCTGTTGGCGGGTCCTCCAAGAGGAAAACCTCTAGTTCTTTATTGTCCTTCATCTTCTCACCATGATACAGCTTTAAGCGATGTCCATTGACTTTGATGAGATTGGAACTTGAAGCATGGCTCATGTGAAAGGCTCCATATGGTTCTGCCTTTTCTACTCTGTAGGGTCCTTCCCACCTTGATCTCAGCTTGCCTGGCATGAGCCTCAGCCTTGAGTTGTAAAGGAGAACTAATTCCCCAGGTCTGAACTCTCTCCTTTTAATGTGCTTATCATGCATAACCTTTATCTTTTCTTTGTATAGCTTGGAGTTATCATATGCTTCTAGGCGAAGGTTCTCTAATTCTTGTAGTTGCATTTTCCTTTCAGCTCCGGCGTTCTCAAATCCCTTGTTGATTTCTCTCACTGCCCAGAATGCCTTGTGTTCCACCTCCACAGGGAGGTGGCAAGCCTTTCCATACACTAGGCGGAAGGGGCTCATCCCATTGGTGTCTTGTATGCTGTCTGATATGCCCAAAGCGCATCTTGTAGCCTGGTACTCTAGTCCTTCCTATGAGGCTTGACTATCTTCTCCAGCATATGCTTTATCTCTCTGTTTGACACCTCAGCTTGTCCATTGGTCTGGGGGTGGTAGGTTGTTGCTACCTTGTGGACGATCCCATGCTTTTTCAATAGTCCTGCTAATCTCCTATTACAAAAGTGAGTGCCTTGATCACTCATGATTGCTCGTGGTGATCCAAAGCGACAGATAATATGGTTTCTAACAAAGGAGAAAACAGTGTTAGCATCATCAGTACGGGTAGGAATAGCTTCTACCCATTTAGAAACATAATCTACAACTAACAGTATATAAAGATAACCACTAGAGTTTAGAAATGGACCCATGAAGTCAATGCCCCAAACATAAAAAATTTTCACATAATAGAATAATTTGTTGGGGCATCTCATCCCTCCTGGATATATTCCCAAACCTTTGGCATGGGGAACAAGATTTACAAAAGGCAGTAGCATCTTTAAAATGAGTAGGCCACCAGAATCCACAGTCTAAAATTTTTCTATCTGTTCTTTGAGGGCCAAAATGTCCACCACTCTTGGAGGAGTGGTGGGCCTCTAAAATGGACTGGAATTCTGATTGAGGCACACACCTTCTAATTATCTGATCAGCACCATACCTCCATAAATATGGGTCATCCCATATATAATATTTGGACTCGCTTTTCAGCTTGTCCTTCTGATGCTTATTAAAATTGGGAGGGAAAGTATGACTAACTAGATAATTAGCTACAGGTGCATACCAAGAAACTACTTCAGATACTGCATGCAAGCTATCAAATGGAAAAGCATCATTGATAGGAGGTGGGTCATCCTTATTGTGCTCAAGGCGACTCAAGTGGTCCGCCAATAAATTTTGAGAACCACTCCTATTCTTAATTTCTAAATCAAATTCTTGCACTAGCAGTATCCAACGGATTAGCCTTGGTTTGGACTCTTTTTTAGCTAATAAATATTTTAGAGCTACATGGTCTGAGTACACTACCACCTTAGTACCAAGTAAGTAGGCTCGGAATTTATCCAGAGTAAAAACAATGGCTAGAAGCTCTTTTTTAGTGGTAGTGTAATTGGACTGAGAAGCGTCTAATGTCTTTGAAGCATATACAATTACAGAAGGATCCTTACCTGCGCGCTAGGCCAGCACTGCTCCTACATCATGGTTAGAGGCATCACACATAATCTCAAAGGGCTGGCTCCAGTCTGGTCCTCTCACAATTGGAGCTTGAGTCAAGGCGATCTTCAGCTTATCAAATGCTTCCATGCAGTCCTCACTCAGCTCGAACTCAATATCCTTCTGCAGCAGTCTAGATAAAGGTAAAGCTACCTTACTGAAGTCTTTGATGAATCTCCAGTAAAAACCTGCATGGCCATGGAACGAACAGACTTCCCTCACAGAGGAGGGGTAAGGTAAACTAGAAATGACATCTACCTTTGCTGGATCTACAGAAATACCAGTGTTAGAGACAACGTGTCCTAGAACAATACCTTGTTAGACCATAACATGACACTTTTCAAAATTCAAAACAAGGTTCGAACTAACACACCTGTCTAATACTCTAGCTAAACTATCCAAGCAAAGGCTAAAAGAATCACCATACACACTAAAGTCATCCATGAAAACTTCCATACAGTCTTCAAGGAGATCTGTATCTTTGGAATGTTGCCGGTGCATTACATAAGCCAAAAGGCATCCTCTTATACGCATACGTTCCAAAGGGGCATGTAAAAGTAGTTTTCTTCTGATCTCCAGGAGGTATATGAATTTGAAAATAGCCAGTGTAACCATCTAGAAAACAGTAGTGTGATTTACCTGACAGGCGATCAAGCATCTGATCGATAAATGGTAAGGGGTAGTGATCCTTACGAGTGGCCTGGTTGAGACGCCTGTAATTAATGCGTACCCTCCAGGTGTTCTGCACCCCTAGTCGTAATGAGCTCTCCATGCTCATTCTTTACTGTTGTGACTCCAGATTTCTTTGGAACTACTTGTACTGGGCTAACCCATTCGCTGTCTGAGATTGGATAGATGATGTCTGCCTCTAGTAGTCTGGTCACTTCCTTCTTGACAACCTCTAAGATGGTGGGATTCAGTCTTCTTTGGGGTTGACGAACAGGCCTTGCTCCCTCTTCTAAAAATATTCTGTGCTCACAAACTTGAGGACTGATGCCTACTATATCTGCCAAACTCCACCTAATTGCTTTCTTGTGTCTTCTTAGCACACTAAGCAGTTGCTCCTCTTGTTGGGAAGTGAGTTCCCTTGCAATGATAACTGGGAGCTTCTGGTTATCCTCAAGGTAAGCATACTTGAGGTGGGGTGGAAGGGGTTTTAACTCCAATCTCTACTCATGGTTAGGCACTTGATCATCTAGAGCTAGTGACGGCTGTAATATGTCTATGTCGGTACAGGGGATGTCCCCACACTTGCACCTTGCTCCATGTGCCTCTCCTCTACTTCCTCCTGGTGAACTGCAGCTACAGTCTCATCAAAGACGTCATGCTGGAAGATGGAATGGTCTTCCGGAGGATGCTTCATAGCCTCATTCAGATTGGAGCTCACTGCTCGGCCGTCTATCTCAAAAGAATAAGTTCCTAAGAATGCATCCAACTTGAACTTTGAGGTCTTCAGGAATGGTCTTTTGAGCAAGATGGATGACGGTCTTTCTGAGTCATTTTAGGGCATCTTCAAGATGTAGAAGTCAATGAGAAATGTGAGCTCCTTGATGTTCACCAGCACGTCCTCAGCAATTCCAACCACTGTAATAATGCTTTTATCTACTAACACAAAACGAGCTGCCGACCTTTTCAAGGGAGGGAGCCTCAAAGCATCATATATAGACAAAGGCATAATACTCACGCACACTCCTAAATCACATACGCAGTCAGAAAATATTACACCCCCAATGGTACAGTTAACCATGCATGGACCTGGGTCACTACATTTTTCAGGTATATCCCTATTAAGGCAGATATAGAACTACCTAAAGGAATAGTTTCTAGTTCATTAATCTTATCCTTATGCATGCACAAATCCTTTAGAAACTTTGCTAGGTACTTGCTGAATAACATCAAAAAGGGAAACAGTTACCTCAACCTTTTTGAAGATTTCTACCATTTTTGGGTCAAGTTCCATCTACATTCTGGGCCTCCGTGCAAGATGTGGAAATGAGATAGGGATGGCATCTCTAGTAGTTTTAGCTTTTTTTGGTGTGCCATTCTCTGGTTGAGTTGCTTCTTCCTCAACCATGTATTGTACCTCATCTTCCTCTTCAACATCCTTCATTTCAACCATGTCTTCAGCTAGGGCGTGTTCTTGTGGTCTCAGCTCCTCATGATTTCACTCTTGCAGTATGGTTCCCGACCTTAAAGTGATGGCATTGATGCCTCCCTTGGGGTTGGGTAAAGGTTGAGAAGGAATTCCACTGGAGCTTGAAGGCTGTTTGTTGGAGTTATTCAGTGATCCAATCTGTGAGACGAAAGCTTGTAAAGTAGAATTCAGACATTTTAAGGTAGAAGTAAGGTTGTTCTCCATGGTCTTCTGTCTTTGATCAATAGAGTGTGGCAACTCATCATTAGAAGAGGAAGGGGGTAAGTAATCTGAGGGGTCTGCTGTTGGTTGTTCTGAGGCGCTTGGGATTGCCTTTGGTGAGGTGCTCTGTAAGGCTGGTTTTGGTTCTGCTATCTGTTGTTGTTGTTATTCCACCTCTGATTTTCATTATTGTCTCTACCTCCTCTGTTGTAGTTGTCCCTCCATCCCTGGTTGGGATTATCTCTCTAACCCTGGTTGGAGTTGTCCTGCCAACTTTGATTGTAGTTTCCACCTTGGTTGTAGTTGCCGCCTTGTTGATAGTATCCTTGATTCGGGTGATCATAGAAATTGTGAGTAGCTACTAAGGTGTTGTCCTCATATTGGAGCTGTGGACACTCATCAGTGTAATGACTATAATTAGCACATATTCTGCATACTCTCTGAGGGACTAGTTGATGACTCTGTTGTGGTGGGGGAGGCTGAGGTTGTTGTTGATTCAGGTGTATCTGCTTCAGTAAGTTGGTCATCTCACATAGACTTTGTGTAAGAGCGGTAGTCTCCTTGCTAGAGGAGACCTCTGCCACAGCCTTGGGATGGTTGTTTCTGTGCTTGTGATTCCGAGCGGACTCAGCCAAGTCGGCGATCAGTTGCCATGCTTCATCTGTGGTCTTATACTTTTTTAGAGAACCATTACTTGCACCATCCAATGTAGTCTTGTCCTGAGGCTTCATGCCCTGTGTGAAGTAGTTGATCAACACCAACTTATCAATCATGTGGCAGGGGCATGCGTCTAGAAGATTATTGAAGCGCTCCCAATACTCGTAAAGAGTCTCAGATTCGCCTTGAATAATCATTGAAATTTCTTTCCTCAATCTATCAGTAACTTCAGCTGGAAAGTATTTTTCTAAGAATTCTCCTCTAAGCGTATCACAGTTAGTAACAACTGCTTCAGGTTGAGTATAGTACCACTCCCTCGCCTTTCCCTCAAGAGAAAACGAAAAGGCGGCTAGCAGGATAGAAGTCTCAGTTGCACCATTACACCTAACAGTAGAACAGGCTGTCTGAAAATCTCTGAGGTGCTTGAGAGGCTCTTGAGCAGGTAAGCCATGAAACTTCAGCAGTAGATTGATTAGTGCAGTCTTCAATTCAATATCTGTACCCAGATTTGGATGACGCGCTTGGAAAGGTCATAGTGTAAATTCCGGAGCTTCTGCTTCCTGGAGAGTAATCCTCCTGGGAGCCGCCATATTCTCTACGCGTAAATCAACCAAATCAATAGGAAAGGAGCTTGTTTCTTCCGTAAATGACGTTTCAGATTCGTCCTCAAATAGGACTAACCGACGCCGAGCTTGCCTTATACATGAAATAGTTCTTTCAATTTCAGGATCAAATGCGGGTAGGCTCGGATCAGGTAGTGAACGCGTCATTCAATGAAAGAAACATACAGCTCATGGTAATAAAATAGAAAAAATGCAAATAAATAAATTCCAACCAATAAATTAGCACACTGTTGCAACTCCCCAGCAATGGCGCCAAAAATTGACATTCGGAAAATCACTGATCAATAGTTTAAAAAGAAAACAGGGTTGCGAGTATAGCTCTTAACCAATGAAGATACCGCGTATCAATTTAAAAGAGTTGTCACAAAATTTAGAAATAAAATACTGGGAGTATGAATCCCAGGTCGTCTCCCAACGAGCTGACAAAAGAGTGCTATTTTATTGATCAGAGGTTTTCCGAGGATTTTTAAGAGTTGAGGAACAGAGAGATAAGTGGTTGAGAATTTATATAATCAAATAAAAAGCCTTGACCGGGGGTAGATTAATTGGAAGTTCTATCCTTGTTGGAATTTCTCAAGTGTAGCTTCAAGAGGTTGTTATTTCACTTAGTTAACCCTTACTAAATAAAGGAAAGTCAAGTGATTGAGCTATTTCTTATTTCCAAGTCCTAATCCTCTCCCTTGGGAAGAATTCACGTTAGTAAATAGAGAATTATCCAATAACTTCCAAATTAACTAATCGCTTGAGCATTCCAACTCAAAGGGTCTCCTCTTAATCACCCCCCAAGTCAAGTGGAAGTTCTACTCCATCGACATGAATATAACTTTCACAGAATTAAGAGAGGAATAAAAGTGAGATATGATGAACAATAACTGAAAATCAATTAAAAGTAAAAATAGTTCTTTGCATTAATAAATTCTGAAAACAATCCAATTGTAACTCCGAATAAGGATTAAGGATATGGAAGAGTAAGGGACAAAGGAAACAAACTGGAATAAATGACACTTAAACGGAGGTAGCAACTCTTCTCAATATCCAAGTCAATAGCAAAAGCAGTAAAATTCTAAGAACTATAAATGTGAAGAAAATCTAGAGGAAGCAGTGGAAATCTCTCTCTAGATTCCAAACAAAAACTAAAACTATGTAGAATGAGAATGTCGCTTGAGTCTCTGCTGTTCCCTGGCTCTAGTCTGTGTTTCTGGGCCAAAAACTGGGTCTAAACTGACCCAAAATCGCCCCCAGTGATTTTCTACAACTCCTGTACGTCGCGCATGTCACGCGTACGCGTAGGTCATGCGTGCGCGTCGTTTGTGAAAACTCCTTGTCACGCGTACGCGTCAAGTATGCGTGCGCGTCATGTCTCACTGGTTAGCTCCATCGTTTCTTTGTGTTCCTTCCATTTTTGCAAGCTTCCTTTCCATTCTCCAAGCCTTTTCTACCCTGTAAAGCCTGAAAACACTTAACACACAGATCACGGCATCGAATGGTATAGAGATGGATAAAAATCTACAATTTAAAGGCTCTGGAAGCAAGTTTTTAATCACACTATTAAATCAGAAAGGCAAACGTATAACATGCTAATTACATGAGGTGTAGGAGAAAGGTGATAAAAATCACTCAATTCAACACAAGATAAACCATAAAATAGTGGTTTATCAAGAACTCCTAAGCTTAACATTGGAGGTTTAGTTTCTCAAATTGTACAGAAAATAATGTGTAAGGTTCGAATGTGGTGGTGAAGATCCTCAATGATGGTGATCTTCCTTCTATATATACTAACACTAAACCTAAAAATATATTAATAATAATTAGAAATTACAAAAATAAACTAAACTAGACTAAAGGTGTGAAATTCTACTTTTGGGCCCACTTGGTGAGTGTTTGGGTTGGGCTTGGCATCCAACTTGGAAGGATGGGCATTGAACGCCCACTAGAGGGTAGATATGCTGCTTCCTTGCTCCCCTTGGGGTGTTGAACGCCAGGTTTGGGCGTTCAATGCTGGCTTGAGTCCTCCTTGGGCATTCAACGCCAGAAAGGGGGTAGTTTGGGCGTTCAACGCCCGTTTTGGACAGTTCAATCCAAAGAAAAGTATAGACCATTATATATTTCTAGAAAGCCCTGGAAGTTAGATTTCCAACATTGTTGAGAGCGTTTAACCCTATAATAGTTGCTACATCAAAAAGATTCGGGCCCACCATCCCACATGGCAAGTGGAAGTTGTTAGTCGACAGACTCCAGAAGTACAAGATAGCTCCGATCATCCAGTGGTTAGTGGTAAGTTGGTATTGAGATAATCGAAGCAAGTCATATATACCACGCCATACCCAAAAGTCTTTCTTTTCTAGTTCAATCCTTTTAAACAAGGCTATGTAGTTCACACTATTCGACAAAGTCTTAGGGTTATTCCGAAATGGTCTTGTATGGTCATTGAAGGGAGCCATGTACATGTCTTATTTTATTACCTGCTCTTGACTAGGGAGAGAAAGGAAAAAAAGGAAGACTCGGTCGATTTCTGAGGAAGGAAAAGGATTTTTTCAGCATTGGCAACATCAATAGGGTCTTCAATCATAATATCTTGATCTTGAGCTATAATCCGACGGTTCATACATGGGATTTCCTCCATGGTCTCTTTTCCTTTTGCGGAAGGGGAAGGTTTGCTGTTCGTGGCCATGGCGATTCAGGAAAATGCACAATGACGAGACAAGTAAAATAAGAATTCTCCTTTATGTAATGGATATATCAGAATTAATAGTTCCAAATATATATGGCTAATATATGAAACATACCTTGAAAAGAGAAGTAGATGGCGATAAACTTTATGAATAGTGAGAGGTCTATAAAGAAGTTGTGCTTTGCTTTTAGATGCAGAACTTCACTGATGAAATAATTTTGCGCTAGTAAGAAGAATATGGACTTAAGTCTCATGAACAGTAAAGGAATGTGAAGAAGATGCTTCTTACCTTCGGGGGTAGAATTTGGAAAGTGAAATAGTCTTTTGTGAAAAGAAGTTTCTGGAAAAAATTCTCACAAGTTAATACAGTGGTATTTATAAGCGAAATTGAAGAAGTTTTTAAGTTGAAGAGAGTTGAAACTCCCGAAATTGATGGAGAAGTATGCATGATGGGATGGCATTTAATGGAAATGAAGTGGAGTGGTTTCCAAAATTTGGTGTCAGTGAGGGATCCCAAATGTTTTGGGTTTAAATTTCGTTTTTCTTAAATGCTTTAAATAAAAGAGAAAAGAAGTTTCATTGAATCGACACATTCTTTGTTTCAAGAAAAGAATCGTCAATTCTAGGGGACAATCTGTTGGCTAAAAATAATTTAAATTTGATGATAAAAAAAGTGAAGACATTTGTCTAGATTATGTCGAAAAGGTGTTCAAGGTGATCGAAGAGAAATCATCGATGAGCAAGCTAGGTTGATCGAAGATGTATATCGACAATGAGCATCTGTGATTGAAGCAATGGGGAGACCAATAATAAGGCAGTTGAAAATGGTTATCACACTATTATTGTGGCAGGAACTGTTATGTTTAGTTCCTTTGTATGTGGAGCACGTGAAGGAATTTTGATTGGTTGAAAATGGCTATAAATAGACATAGCTTAGAAGCATAAGGGTTGGAATTTGTTTTTAGAAAATACTTTTGCACAGTCACATCTTCAGCGACTTTTTGAGTTTGCAAAGAGCTTTCTTTTCTATAGGATTCCTTCCATATCTTTGACATTTCTTTTGATTTTCTTGTAATCTTTTCCCTTTTGCAAATTTACCTTCCTATGAAGTTTTTCTTTTCTTTCTTTTCTAGTTTTAAGCATTTTATCTCCTTTACATCTTAAATTTTTCCTTTGTCATTCTAATCAAGTAATAGAATATTTGGTGCACATTCAAAAACTGGTACTCGTAAGAGGAGTAAGTTTCACTCCCAAAATACTAGATATCAAACCAACCCATATTTGCTAAAATTCTGCATACACCGATATACAATGTTGGATTAAAAAAATGAACACAGAAAATTTTTAATCCTTTGGAGATAGATACTAGTAAGTAGTACCATCCACATGTGCTATAGTTTCACTTAATTTATTCAGAGCTTCACATGCAAATATTTGGAAATTATAATTTACTCCATGACGAAACCAAAATAAAAAACATTTTATTCCTTGAGTTTAAATAATGAATTAATCCTTCTCCAAATAATTAGTTGTAACTATATGGGAACGAATAGTTGTAGCTATTGATTATGGCTTAGGATGAAAAACATGTATGAAAATGAGAGAACAAGATTGAATTGTATTGATTGATAATTGGGTTAGCTACACAAAACTATTACACTGTTTATATAAACTAAAATCTCATGCTAACTATCATATTAAGTCCAACACATTGGTTAGCTTGTGACTGAAGTAATTGAATCTAGTAACATAATAGATTATAGTTTTACATTCTATTTGACAGTTATACTTCTTTCTTATTGTCTACACCCCCAACCCTCTAGTCTGAGCTTTGCTTTGAATTTTTCAAAGTAGATGACGAAAGTTTTGTCAATACATCAACAATTTATAAATGCGAATTAAAGGAACATGGACCGCAAATATCTCATTCTTATTGACGCAATCTCAAAAAAATAAAGATCTACTTCAAAATGCTTTTATCTACTGTGAAGGATTGAGTTAGCTACAAGTAGCATAACACTCAAATTGTCACACAAAATTATAAGAGGGATGGTGAAAGGAATTCTTAGTTCAAATAATAAGTTATCATCTAAATAGTTTCAACAGAATACATCAGCCAAACATCGAAGTTCTACCGCTATTGAAGAGAGACTCATAGGAGTCTGCTTCTTGTTAGCCCAAAGAATTAGATTGCTCTAAAAGTAATGATAATTAATCATAACATAGGTTAGGAATTCTTTTCTTTGTCAGCCGATTGACTTATTTTAGGTTGGATTTTGTTTTTAGAATGCCAAAATATAGGTTAGAAATTCTTTTTTTTCAAGCTTACGTTGCCTTAAAAAAAATTCATATCATGCGTACGCACGATTCCTTTTCAGAAGCAAAAGTTTTTTATGCGAGAATCATGTGAGTACTGAGTGTACGCACAGAATCAAACCCAAATGAATTTGTTTTTGTGCGAGAATCGTGCGAATATCGTGCGTACGAATGATACCTTTCCAAAAGAAAAAGTTTTTTGTGTGAGAATCATGCAAGTACTACGCGCATTCATAATTTCAAATGTTTCGAGTCCTTATTTTTGAAGTCGTGCGTACGCATAGATGATGCATACGCATGACCCCCCCTCTTTTGCATAAAATAAAAGTGCGAACCCAAATCACTCGCAAACTTCTTCTCTTCTCCTTTTCTCTCCTCCACAACCTCTCAACCCTCTCTCTCTCTCACTTCCGGCGAGCCACTGCCACCGGTGCCACCTCCTGATTGGCCATTGTAGCTACTCTGCTCAATCCACATCACCCTTTTTCTGCTCTGTTTAGTTTGCTCTGCTCCCAGGTTTTTACTTCATTTTTCCTTTATAATTTCTATATTAGTTAGTTAATTTGGTTTTATTGGTTGATTTTGATTGATTAGTTAGTTAGATTAATTAGTTAGTAGATTTAGTTAGTTAGGTTAGAATAATTTAGTTTGTAGTGGATTATTAGGTTATGGATTTTTGCTGAAAGTGTTTGGAATTGTCTTAATTTGCTAAATTATGTTGAACTGCTGAATTTGTTGATCCCTGCTACTAGAATTGGTTGATTTGTTGTGTATTGTTCTTTCTTGATATGTATGTCAATTTGGTTGAGGTATTGTGATGAAAGTATTTGGCACTATGTTGGAATTGCTGTGAAAATGTACTAAGCTCAATTGTTTAATTGTCTAGCTGCACGAATTACTATTTACTGTTGTTATGCTGAGATACCCTGCTACTTTTGTTTCATTGGGCTTCACTTTGTAAATTGGTGTTGCAAGGTCCTTATTGATGATATTCTTTATTGATGTGACCTTGCATACCAAATGGTTGTCAAATTGCCTCAAAAGCTTTTAACTGAAAAATTTTTGGTCAGTTTCTTGCTTCAATGCTTGTTTTCCTAGTGTTTTTACCTAATTGCATTGAAGTAGCTGTTTTCAATCTCTAAGTGACCAAAACTTATGCATTTTGCATATTTGAGGTCTTTTTGCCTATAATTGCAATATTGATACACTCTTAACCTATGCAACCTGTAACACCCTAACTTTTAGCACCTCATGATTGTACTAAAAATTCAGGCGTTACTTACCTCTAAACCTTTTTACTATATACTATCTTTGTTTAATATTGAGCCTTCGTGAATACGAACCGAAACTTTAATTAAGAAAATGAAAGCAAACTTTATTTTAAATCACTTAATCACAAAAGTATATACATTCACATAGCTTTATATACATAGACTTATTCAAAGAACCTCAATTACAAGTCCTACCCATCTAAAAACCAAAAGAATAAACGATGAGGAAAAAATAAATTCTAACAACTCAAGTTGTAAACATAATCATCTATGCTCCTGTAGCTCTGCACTAAATCTTCACACCTGTAGCTGAAAGGGGTGGAAATAGGGGGTAAAAACTAGGAGTTCTTAGTAAGGTCGGGGTGTATAGTTATGTTCATTTTATTATTTGTTACACAAGAATTCTACAACAGAATACTTACAATCTTCAAAAAATGGTGAATAGCAACAAGCCTCTTAATACAAACAACTTTAACAAACTAGACATACAAAAAAAATCACAAGTCAAGGAGCACACACACATAAACACAATCACAGAAACACATATCACAGAGAAGTATGTGCAAATAAGTATGATGCATGTCTATCCAATGCAGGCCATGAGCTCATGTGTCGATTGTCTACCCGCTCCCGACATTACCCAGAACAAGTCCCGTCCCATATATGGCTTTCCAGATACATACAATGTGCATATAAGTCTTACGGCCAAGCCGCATACAGTGTGACTATTTCAATATGCTTACATCTGGAAAATAGTTCTCAGTGTGTGTGCGTCCCCACTATACATTTGGCAATAAGGCCCAAGCAAGGTCGCATCTGCTCTTCTGTGGCAGACAGTCTTTTAAAACTTTTTCTTTATCTTTTCCCTCTGCTCTCTTGTGGCAGAGAACCTTTCAGTTAATACATTCTTTTTTTTCTGTGCTCTGCTCTCCTGTGGTAGAGATTCGTTATATTCTTTTAATCTTTATTCTCTGCTCTTATGTGGTAGAGATTCCTTTAATTAATACATTATTTTCTCTTATGTTCTCTGCTCTCAACTGGCAGAGGTTCATTAGTTTCTTTCGTTCTTTTAATTCTTTTATTCTCTGTTATTTATTGAATTATATTCCAACTTAACTCAGTAACCTTTGTCTGAGTTTAGCTTCTAGTGTCATAATCTCTGTAAGCAACCTCTGTCTTATAGGTGCGACTCTCTTAAGCCGATGTATGCAAACATAACCTATTTAAGCAACCTCGGTCTTACAGATGAGGCTCTCTCTAGCCAATGTAAGTATTGATAACCTTTGTAAGAAACCTCTCTGCCTTACAGGTGTGGCCTTCTCCTGGAATGGCCGATGTATCTCTAGAAACCAAATCTCAGTGGACTCACCACCATATCCCTGCTCGTTTCAGCAGGTAAACAATCATCTCAGCTCATTCTCAGTGCCAAACAATATCTCTTCTTATCTCCTTTTCTTCTCGTTCTTTCTTTCTTTTCTTTCTTATCATTCCATGATATAAATTATCTTTGCATTATTCTCTCGCCTTTCCCTAAGTGTCTTATGGAAAGAAAATCAAAGATTCTTATTTTAGATTTGTCTTTCTAAAACTTTTAGGACAGTTCCCTGCTTACACTTTTAGTATATCATAAATAAAATAATATCTTTTTAAATAAAATACTAATATATTATATTAATACAAGTAATTATAGTATTAATAATAAAAGAGTATTAACATTATTATTTTTATATCAAAACCTGCTTATTAACGTTATATTCTTTAAGCTTTTAGGAATTATATTCCAACTTCAAGCTTTTAAATATTTTATTTTTTAACCTAACATTTTATAAAATTACTAATTTTAATTTCAAATTTAGAAAAGTTACTAATTTAATTTCATATTTCTAGAAATAACCCAAAACTCTTATAAAATATCCCGTTTATTCCGAAACTTTTACTTTGTACTCAAAATACCCCCAAAACCTATATAATTACTATCTTTTAACCCCAAATCTTTTATCAAACTATATTTTCATATTCAAAAATAATATTTGTGTTGGGGACAAACACACTTTCAAAACCAAAATCTTTTATTACGATCTTTTAAAATATATACTTGATTTTAAATCTGTTTTTCGAGCTTTTCGGTTACCGATTTTTTGCAACTTTTAATTTAATCTCTCATTCATCAAATCTCACCAATTTTTCATCAAATTTATCAAGTTGTTCTCACTTGAAGATAGACCCAAACATCATCAAAACCCTGTCGGTTCTGGGTTATTTCATCATAGCGAACCGAAATTCAACAAAGCAATAAAATATCACAAAAATTCAACATAAACACAAGTCAATCTCATACAAACATCATCAAACAAACAATCACTCATAATAAACACATTTAATCGGCACAAGTTTACCAAACCCTACCTCTGTATGAAATTAAAATAACGGAAACTCCGGAGAAGCTTTTTTGATCGTGCTGCTGAAGAAGAAGAAAACGTCAGAAATCGTCTGTGCCTCCTAGAACTCCAATTGGCCGAACTCAAGGAGAAAGGGAGCTACGTCACTGTCAACTTCTACCGAACAAAAATGACGCCAACGTATAGAGGAGGAGGATACGAACGCTTTTATCGAATTAGATTTTTTATAGAAATTACAGATATCAAGAAATCAAAGCCGAAAGCTCCAAGGTTTCACGGTTCTCCTCACTCACACTCTCGGTCTCTCTTTCTTCTTTTCTTGGAAGTTTCTTTTGCTGATGAATATGAATGATGATGATTAGATGAATATTAGTTAAGTGTCATGGGTTAATAAAATGAAAGTGGCATGTATATAAAAGCCACATTTAGTTTCCTTTTCCCTTTGTTCCCTTGGCTTCGGCCAAATAAAAAAAGAACTAATAATAATAATAATAATAATAATAATAATAATAATAATTTTTTTACCTTTTTCGAAATATCTCATTATAATAGAAATTATTTAGAAATCCTAATGGATTTTAAATTCAAAATATCATAAAATTTAATTTAATTACCTTTAGAAAAATAATTTTTTTTAAATAAAATTATCGACAAATATAATAAATCATGAATAACTCATTATTTAATTTTCAAAAACTCGAGTTGTTGTATAACCCTTTTGAATTCTCTTTCTTTATACTTATTTGGTTTGGGTTACATTAGGCGTGAACTTTCCAATTTGTATATCAATCTTATGATTTTACTTTTGGAAAGCATATTGCTGTTTAAACTTGCTATGATCGCTTTGTTGAACATTATTTTTTCTTGTTTCTTACATTATTTGCCTGACTATGTATGTTACACATATTTTAAATCATTCATTTTGGCATAATGCATTATTTTTGAAGTTGAATTGTGAGTTTGCCTATTTTTTTATCTTTCTGAAAAACTTTTCAAGTTCTAAGGGCCATGTTTGCTATGTTACATGACAACTAACTCTTTTTTCACTAACCTCTTTTCTTTTCATAAGTACAGCAACCATGTTTCCGTACTTCTTGGTTAAATAGGCAATGCGACTAACTTTGATTGGAGTTATTAATTGGAGTATGATTTCTCGTTGGCTTTGTTTCATAATTTTACTCACACATCCAATCAATTTTCCTTCCTCCTTCCACTTCACGAATACTTGGTTTTTCGCCTAAGTTTTTATGCTTCTTATTGATTACTTGTTACTTTAACTTGCATAATTATGTTTAAAGTATCTTAGGCACATTAAAATAAGTGAGTCTATGCGTACTTTGTGTAGTTGTGACACATTTTTTAAGTACCAGTGCGTGAGTTCTAAATCGCATGCAAACTTAAAATTCACACAGTTGCTTTTATCATTGTCACAAACTGATTAACTAACTTCATTTTAGTGATTATTATCTCATTCTAACAATCTATGCTTCCTTGTCTCAAAATTTACTTGCCTTAATATATTTTGTTCTATATTTTTCAGGATGAGTAATTATAAGCAACAAGGAAAGTAGAAGAAGGAACATGCCGCAATGGATAGAAAAGGGAAAAAACTCCTCCTTAGCAGCAACATCACCACCATCATCACAGCTAATCCACCACATTGTCCAGAGGCTCTCTGAGGAGATTGCTCGGATGGAGTGTCGCAATAAGCGACGCTATGAGTATTTGGAGAATCTTTCTGGCTATATAAGCCCTTTCGGAGGAGAAGCAGGATCCACCAGCTGAAGGTGGAGACAATTATAACTCCAGTATTGTCTTGATTGCATAGAGGACTGATGAGCGGATATTTTATATGTTTTTTGACATCATTTTCATATAGTTTTTATTGAGTTTTTATAGGTTTTAGTGTTCAATTCACATTTTTGGATTCTACTATGAGTTTTTGTATTTTTGTACAATTTCAGGTATTTTCTGGCTGAAATTGAAGAGTTGGAGCAGAAATCTTATTCAGAGACAGAGAAAACACTGCAGATGTTGTCTGGATCTAACCTACCTGCATTCGGAAGAGTTTTCCTGGAGAAAAGGCCTAAAACCGGCGTTCAACGCCAGCTACCTGCTCCCTTCCAAGCGTCCATCGCCGAAAAGCAGAGACCAGCGTCCAAACGCCCAATAAGGACCCCCTAGCTGGTGTTCCACACCCAAGAGACCTCATAGCACGTGGATCTCATCAAAGCTCAGCCCAAACACTCACCAAGTGGGCCCCAGAAGTGGATTTTAGCACTAAAAAGACTATTTTACATTACTAGTCATCTGTTTAGTATTAAAAAGTGTATTTTTTATATAATTGATAAGCGGATAATTTATACAGTTTTTTGTATTATTTTTAGATAGTTTTTTGTAGGATCTAGCTACTTTTTAGTATATTTTTATTAGTTTTTAAGCAAAATTCACATTTCTGGATTTTACTATGATTTTGTGTGTTTTTCTGTGATATCAGGTATTTTCTGGCTGAAATTGAGGGACCTGAGCAAAAATCTGATTTAGAGGCTGAAAAAGGACTGCTGATGCTGTTGGATTCTGAACTCCCTGCACTCGAAATGGATTTTCTGGAGCTACAGAAACCCAAATGGCGCGCTCTCAATTGCGTTGGAAAGTAGACATTCAGGGTTTTCCAGAAATATATAATAGTTCATACTTTGCTCGAGTTTTGATGACAAAAACTGGCATTCAAACGCCAACTTCTTGCCTTATTCTGGCGTTAAACGCCAGAAACAGGTTACAAACTAGAGTTAAACGCCCAAAACAGGCTGCAAACTGGCGTTTAACTCCAAGAAAAGTCTCTACACATGAAAGCTTCAATGCTCAGCCCAAGCACACACCAAGTGGGCCCGGAAATGGATTTCTGCATCATTTACTTATTTCTTTAACTCTAGTAACTAGTTTAGTATAAATAGAACTTTTTACTATTGTACTGGGATCTTTGGACTTTTGGAACATCTTTGGATCTTTGGACGTGTAGTCCTTAGACCTAGGTCTTGGTTATTCTGGTTCCCTCTCTGGGGCCGAAGCCAATGAACACCATTATCACTTATGTATTTTCAACGGTGGCGTTTCTACACACCATAGATTAAGGTGTGGAGCTTTGCTGTTCCTCGAGTATTAATGCAAAGTACTATTGTTCATCTATCCAATTCAAGCTTATTCTTATTCTAAGATATTCACTCGCACTTCAACCTGATGAATGTGATGATCTGTGACACTCATCACCATTCTCACTTATGAACGTGTGCCTGACAAATACTTCCGTTCTACATGCGAAAGCTAGAGTGTGTATCTCTTGGATTTCTGGTCCACGACGCATGGTTGCCTCTCCTGACAATAGAGCCTTCCATTCCGTGAGATCAGAGTCTTCGTGGTATAAGCTAGAACCAATTGGCAGCATTCTTGAGATCCGGAAAGTTTAAACCTTGTCTGTGGTATTCTGAGTAGGATCTGGGATGGGATGACTGTGACGATCTTCAAACTCATGACTGTTGAGCGTAGTGACAGAAGCAAAAGGATCACTGGATCCTATTCCAACACATGTGAGAACCGACAGATGATTAGTCCTACGTAACCCGTAGTCGGATCATTTTCACTAAGAGGACGGACGGTAGCCATTGACAACGGTGATCCCCCAACATAGAGCTTGCCATGGAAAGGAGTATGAATGATTGAATGAAGGCATTAGGAAAGCAGAGATTCAGCATTTTATGTTTATTTATCTTTTAATTATCAAAACTCTATAACCATTTGAATCCGCCTGACTGAGATTTACAAAATGACCATAGCTTGCTTCAAGCCGACAATCTCCATGGGATCGACCCATACTAACGTAAGGTTTATTAATTGGACAACCTAGTGCACTTGCTGGTTAGTTGTGTGAAGTTGTGAAAAAGGGTTGAGATTACAATTGTGCGTACCAAGTTATTGGCGCCATTGAGATCACAATTTCGTGCACCAAGTTTTTGGTGCCGTTGCTGGGAATTTTCGAGTTTGGACAACTAACGGTTCATCTTGTTGCTCAGATTAGGTAATTTTCTTTTTCTTTCAACCTTTATTTTATTTTCAAAAAGTTTTCAAAAATCTTTCAAAATTTTTTTCTTCTTTTTCGTCTTTCCAAAAAATAATTTTCGAAAAATCCAAAAAAATTTTAATAAAATCATAAAATCAAAAATATTTTGTGTTTCTTGTTTGAGTCTAGAGTCAAGTTTTGAGTTTGGTGTCAATTGCATGTTTTAATTTCTCTAAAAATTTTCGAAAATTCATGCTGTTCTTCATGATCTTCAAGTTGTTCTTGGTAAGTCTTCTTGTTTGATCTTCATATTTTCTTATTTTGTGTCTTTTCTTGTTTTTCATATGCATTTTTTAATTCATAGTGTCTAAACATGAAAAATCTCGAAGTTTGGTGTCTTGCATGTTTTTCTTTTCTTGAAAAATTTTCAAAAATAAGTTCTTGATTTTCATCATGACCTTCAAAGTGTTATTGGTGTTCATCTTGACATTCATAGTGTTCTTGCATGCATCATTTGTTTTAATCCAAAACTTTTATGTGTTGAGTCATTTTGTGGTTTTTCTCTTTCCTCATTAAATTCAAAAAAAATAAAAAAAATATCTTTTTCTTATTTCACTCATAAATTTCAAAAACTTTGGGTTGACTTAGTAAAAAATTTTTAAAATGAGTAGTTTCTTGTTAGTCAAGTCAAGATTTCAATTTCAAAAATTTATCTTTTCAAAATCAAATCTTTTCTTTTTCCTTTTATTATTTTCGAAAAATTCTTTAAAAGTAATTTTCAAAAATCTTTTTCTTAACTTTATCTTTTATTTTCGAAATTAATACTCACAATTAATGTTTTGATTCAAACATTTCAAGTTTGTTACTTTCTTGTTAAGTAAGATTCAAACTTTAAATTTTAAAATCATATCTTTTGATTTCTTATGAGTCAAGACATTAATTCTGATTTTAAAAATTAAATCTTTTTTCAAAATAAATTTCAATCATATCTTTTTAATCATATCTTTTCAAACATATCTTTTTCAAATCATATATTTTTCAAACCTTGATTTCAAAAATCTTTTCTAACTTCTTATCTTTTCAAAATTGATTTCCAAATCTTTTTCAAATAACTAATTGACTTTTTGTTTGATTTTTTTAAAATTCTTATCTTTTTCAAAACTACCTAACTAATTTTCTCTCTCAAATTTTCGAAAACTCCTCACCCTTTTTCAAATCCTTTTAATTAAGTAATTGTTTCAAATTTTAATTTTAATTTTATTTCTTTTCTTAATTTTCAAATTCTAACTAAATTTTAAAATAAAAACAAAAATATTTTCCTTTTCCTTTTAATTATTTTCGAAAACTCCCCCCTCTCTCCTTCTATTTATCTTATTTATTTACTAACACTTATCTCCCACTCATCAAAAATTCGAACCCTCTCCCTCTCTCTGAGTTTGAATTTTTCTCCTTCTTTCCTCATTCTTATTCTTCTTCTCTTCTACTCACATAAAGAAATCTCTATACGGTGACATAGAGGATTCCTCTTTCTTTTCTGTTCTCTTCTTTTTCATATGAGTAGGAGCAAGAAGAAGAACATTCTTGTTGAAGCTGACCCTGAACCTGAAAGGACTCTAAAGAAGAAGCTAAGAGAAGCTAAAGCACAACAATCCAGAGAAAATCTTACAAAGAATCTCGAAAAAGAAGTAATGGCCGAACCCAACAACAATGCAGGGAAGATGCACCAAATTCCAACTTCCATGGAAGAAGCATCTCAATCCCTGCCATTGGAGCAAACAACTTTGAGCTAAAGCCTCAATTAGTTTCTCTGATGCAACAGAATTGCAAGTTTCATGGACTTCCATAAGAAGATCCTTTTCAGTTCTAAACTGAATTCTTGCAGATTTGTAATACTGTTAAGACCAATGAAGTTGATCCCGAGGTCTACAAGCTTATGCTTTTCCCTTTTGCTGTAATAGACAGAGCTAGAATATGGTTGGACTCTCAACCTAGAGATAGCCTGAACTCTTGGAATAAGCTGGTTACGGCTTTCTTAGCCAAATTCTTTCCTCCTCAAAAGCTGAGTAAGCTTAGAGTGGATGTTCAAACCTTCAGGCAGAAAGAAGGTGAATCCCTCTATGAATCTTGGGAAAGATACAAGCAACTGACCAAAAAGTGTCCTTCTGACATGCTCTCAGAATGGACCATCCTGGATATATTCTATGATGGTCTATCTGAATTGTCTAAGATGTCATTGGACCATTCTACAGGTGGATCTATTCACCTAAAGAAAATGCCTGCCGAAGCTCAGGAACTCATTGAAATGGTTGCAAATAACCAGTTCATGTACACCTCTGAAAGGAATTCTGTGAGTAATGGGATGCCTCAGAGGAAGGGAGTTCCTGAAATTGATGCTCTAAATGCCATATTGGCTCAGAACAAAATATGGACTCAGCAAGTCAATATGATTTCTCAGAGTCTGAATAGTTTGCAAAATGCATCCAACAATACTAAAGAAGCATCTTCTGAAGAAGAAGCTTATGATCCTGAGAACCCTGCAATGGTAGAGGTGAATTACATGGGTGAAGCCTATGGAAACACCTATAATCCCTCATGGAGAAATCATCCAAATTTCTCATGGAAGGATCAACAAAAGCCTCAACAAGGCTTTAACAATAATAATAGTGGAAGAAACAGGTTTAGCAATGGCAACCCTTTTCCATCATCCTCTGAGCAACAGATAGAGAATTCTGAGCAAATTCCCTCTAGCTTAGCAAACATAGTCTCTGATCTATCTAAGGCCAATCTAAGTTTTATGAATGAAACAAGCTCCTCCATTAGAAATTTGGAGGCACAAGTGGGCCAGCTAAGTAAAAGAGTCACTGAAACTCCTCCTAGTACTCTCCCAAGCAATACAGAAGAGAATCCAAAAAGAGAGTGCAAGGCCATAACCTTACTTGGTGTGGCCGAACCTAGAGAGGAAGAGAAGGATGTGAATCCCAGTGAGGAAGACCTCATGGGACGTCCTCTGGACAAAAAGGAGTTCCCACTTGAGGAACCTAAGGAATCTGAGACTCGTCTAGAGACCATAGAGATTCCATTGAACCTACTTCTGCCATTCATGAGCTCTGATGAGTATTCCTCCTCTGAAGAAGATGAAGATATTATTGAAGAGCAAGTTGCTAAGTACCTTGGAGTAATCATGAAGCAGAATGCCAAGTTATTTGGTAATGAGACTTGGGTGGATGAACCCCCTTGCTCACCAATAAACTAAATAACTTGATTAGGCAGACATTACCTCAAAAGAAAGAGGATCCTGGAAGGTTCTTAATACCTTGTACCATAGGCACCATGACCTTTGAGAAGGCTCTGTGTGACCTGGGGTCAGGCATTAACCTCATGCCACTCTTTGTCATGGAAAAACTGGGAATCTTTGAGGTTCAAGCTGCAAAAATCTCACTAGAGATGGCAGACAAATCCATGAAAAAGGCTTATGGACTAGTAGAGGACGTGCTAGTGAAGGTTGAAGGCCTTTATATCCCTGCTGATTTCATAATCCTAGACACTGGGAAGGATGAGGATGAATCCATCATGCTTGGCAGACCCTTCCTAGCCACAGCAAAAGCTGTGATTGATGTTGACAGAGGAGAGTTGGTCCTTCAATTGAATGAGGACTACCTTGTATTTAAGACTCAAGGTTCTCCTTCTGTACACATAGAGAGGAAGCATGAAAAGCTTCTCTCAATACAGAGTCAAACAAAGCCCCCACATTCAAACTCTAAGTTTGGTTTTGGGAGGCCACAACCAAACTCTAAGTTTGGTGTTGAGAGGCCACAACCATGCTCTGATTATCTGTGAGGCTCCATGAGAGCCGACTGTCAAGCTATTGACATTAAAGAAGCACTTATTGGGAGGCAACCCAATTTTTATTTATCTATGTTATTTCATGTTATCTTTAGGTTGATGATCATGTGGAGTCACAAAACAAACTACAAAAATCAAAACAAATTCAAAAATAGCATTAAAAATAGCACACCCTGGAGGATAAGCTTACTGGCATTTAAACACCAGTAAGAGAAGTAGAATGGACATTAAGCGCCCAGTCTGGCACCATTCTGGGCGTTTAACGCCAGAAATGGGCATCAGACTGGCGTTTAACACCAGAACAGAGCACCAAGCTGGCGTTAAATGCGAGAAGCAAGCAACAGCCTGGCGTTAAATGCCAAGAAAGGTATAAAAGTTGGCGTTTAACGCCAGAAACAAGCAGCAGTCTGGTGTTAAACGCCAAAATTGCACTCTAAGGGCATTTTGCACTCCTAAATGGAGCAGTGATAAGAAGTCTTTGACCCCTCAGGATCTGTGGACCCCATAGGATCCCCACTAACCCCACCTTTCTCTCTCCCCCTCACACATCTCTATAACATTCTACCCAAAATACCACTCACCTATCAAATCCTATTCTCTTCCCTATATTCTCTTCACCAATCACCTCCATCCCTCTTCCCCAAAAACTCCACCTACCTCACTTTCAAATTCAAACACTTTTCCCTCCTAAACCCACCCAATTCCATTCGGCCCCTCTCCCTCACTTTCCCTATAAATACCCCTCTTCCCTCCTTCATTTTCCCACATCACAAACCCTCTCCTACCCCCTTGGCCGAACTTATCTCTCCCTCCATCTCTTCTATTTTCTTCTTCTTCCCCTTCTTTCTTTCTTCTTTTGCTCGAGGATGAGCAAACCTTTTAAGTTTGGTGTGGTAAAAGTATTGCTTTTTGTTTTTCCACAACCATTTATAGCACCTAAGGCCGGAGAAACCTCTAGAAAGAGGAAAGGAAAGGTAAAAGCTTCCACCTCCGAGTCATGGGAGATGGAGAGATTCATCTCAAAGGTCCATCAAGACCACTTCTATGAAGTTGTGGCCAAGAAGAAGGTGATCCCTGAGGTCCCATTCATGCTCAAGAAGAATGAGTATCCGAAGATCCGACATGAGATCCGAAGAAGAGGTTGGGAAGTTCTCACCAACCCCATTCAACAAGTAAAAATCTCAATGGTTCAAGAGTTCTATGCCAATGCATGGATCACTAGGAACCATGATCAAAGTATGAACCCGAATCCAAAGAATTAGCTTACAATGGTTCGAGGGAAATACTTAGATTTGAGTCTCGAAAATGTAAGGTTGGCGTTCAACTTGCCAATGATGCAAGAAAATGCACGCCCCTACACTAGAAGGGTCAACTTTGATCAAAGGTTGGACCAAGTCCTCATGGACATATGTGTGGATAGAGCTCAATGGAAAAGAGACTCAAGAGGCAAGCCGGTTCAAATGAGAAGACCGGATCTTAAGCCTGTGGCTAGAGGATGGTTGGAGTTCATCCAACGCTCCATCATTCGTACTAGCAACCGATCTAAAGTGACTATAGATCGGGCCATCATGATCCATAGTATCATGATTGGGGAGGAAGTGAAAGTTCATGAGATCATACCTCTAGAACTCTACAAGGTGGCTGACAAGTCCTCCACTTTGGCAAGGTTAGCCTTTCCTCATCTCATTTGTCACCTATGGAATTTGGCTGGGATTGACATAGAAGGAGACATCCTTATTGAAGAGGACAAGCCCATCACTAAGAAAAGGATGGAGCAAACAAGAGAGCCCACTCTTGGACCTCAACAAGAGCATGAGGAAATTCCTCATCAAGAAATCCCTGAGATGCCTCAAGGGATGCATTTTCCTCCACACAACTATTGGGAGTAACTCAACACCTCTTTGGAAGGCTTGAGTTACAACATGGACCAACTAAGGGTGGAACACCAAGAGCACTCCATCATTCTCCATGAGATTAGAGAAGATTAAAGAGCTATGAGGGAGGAGAAACAAAGGCAAGGAAGAAACATAGAGGAGCTCAGGCGTTCCATTGGACCTTCAAGAGGAGGAACTAGCCGCCATCATTAAGGTGGACCCGTTCCTTGATTTCCTTGTTCTTAGTTTTCTGTTTTTCGAATTTGATGCTTTATGTGTTATCCATGTTTGTGTCTTTATTACATGATCATTAGTGTCTAGTGTCTATGTCATAAAGCTATAAATAATTCCATGAATCCTTCACCTCTCTTAAATAAAAAAATGTGCCTAATTACAAAAGAACAAGAAGAACTTGAATTTCAAATTTTATCTTGAAATTAGTTTAATTATTTTGATGTGGTGGCAATACTTTTTGTTTTCTGAATGAATGCTTGAACAGGTCATATTTTTTATAGTGAAGTTTATGAATGTTAAAATTGTTGGCTCTTGAAAGAATGATGAACAAAGAGAAATGTTATTGATAATCTGAAAAATCATGAAATTGATTCTTGAAGCAAGAAAAAGAAGTGAAAACAAAAAAAAAACAAGCAAAAAAAGCCAATAGCCCTTTAAACCAAAAGGTAAGGGTAAAAAGGATCCAAGGCTTTGAGCATTAATGGATAGGAGGGCCCAAGGAAATAAAATCTAGGCCTAAGCGGCTAAATCAAGCTGTCCCTAACCATGTGCTTGTGGCATGAAGGTTGAAAGGGTTCACCTAGTTATGTGTCTGTAGCATTTATATATCCGGTGGTAATACTGGAAAACAAAGTGCTTAGGGTCACGGCCAAGACTCATAAAGTAGCTGTGTTCAAGAATCAACGTACTGAACTAGGAGAATCAATAACACTATCTAAAATTCTGAGTTCCTATAGATGCCAATCATTATGAATTTCAAAGGATAAAGTGAGATGACAAAACTGTTCAGAAGCAAAAAGCTACTAGCCCCGCTCATCTAATTAGGACTAAGTTTCATTGATATTGTGAGATTCATTGTATGTTCTCTTCTTTTTATTCTATTTTGTTTTCAGCTGCTTGGAGACAAGCAACAATTTAAGTTTGGTGTTGTGATTAGCGGATAATTTATACGCTTTTGGCATTGTTTTTAGATAGTTTTTAATAGGATCTAGCTAATTTTTAGTATATTTTTATTATTTTTTAAGCAAATTTCACATATCTGGACTTTACTATGAGTTTGTGTGTTTTTCTGTAATTTCAGATATTTTCTGCTTGAAATTGAGGGACCTGAGCAAAAATCTGATTCAGAGGATGAAAAAGGACTGCTGATGCTGTTGGATTCTGACATCCCTACACTAGAAATGGATTTTCTTGAGCTACAGAAACCCAAATGGTTCGTTCTCAATTGCGTTGGAAGGTAGATATCTAGGGCTTTCCAGAAATATATAACAGTCCATACTTTTCTCAAGTTTTGATGACACAAACTGGCGTTCAAATGCCAACTTCATGCCCTATTCTGGCGTTAAACGCCAGAAACAGGTTACAAGCTAGAGTTAAACGTCCAAAACAGGCTGTAAACTGTTGTTTAACTCCAAGAAAAGTCTCTACATATGAAAGCTTCAATGCTCAGCCCAAGCACACACCAAGTGGGCCCGGAAGTGGATTTCTGCATCATTTCCTTATTTCTATAACACTAGTAACTAGTTTAGTATAAATAGAACTTTTTACTATTGTACTGGGATCTTTGGACTATTGGAACATCTTTGGATCTTTGAACGTGTAGTCCTTAGACCTAGGTCTTGGTTTTTCTGGTTTCCTCTCTGGGGCTGAAGCCAATGAACACCATTATCACTTATGTATTTTCAACGGTGGAGTTTCTACACACCATAGATTAAGGTGTGGAGCTCTGCTGTTCCTTGAGTATTAATGCAAAGTACTATTGTTCTTCTATTCAATTCAAGCTTATTCTTATTCTAAGATATTCACTCGCACTTTAACCTGATGAATGTGATGATCCGTGACACTCATCACCATTCTCACTTATGAGCGCATGCCTGACAAACACTTCCGTTCTACCTGCGAAAGCTAGAGTGTGTATCTCTTGGATTTCTGGTCCACGACGCATGATTTCCTCTTCTGACAACAGAGCCTTCCATTCCGTAAGATCAGAGTCTTCGTGGTATAAGCTAGAACCAATTGGCAGCGTTCTTAAGATCCGAAAAGTCTAAACCTTGTCTATGGTATTCCGAGTAGGATCTGGGATGGGTTGACTGTGATCAGCTTCAAACTCATGACTGTTGGGCATAGTGACAGATGCAAAAGGATCACTAGATCCTATTCCAACACAAGTGAGAATCGACAGATGATTAGCCCTACGTAACCCGTAGCCGGACCATTTTCACTGAGAGGGCAGACGGTAGCCATTGACAACGGTGATCCCCCAACATACAGCTTGCTATGGAAAGGAGTATGAATGATTGAATGAAGGCAATAAGGAAGCAGGGATTCAGAAGGAATAACGCATCTCCATACGCTTATCTGAAATTCCCACCAATGAATTACATAAGTATCTCTATCTTTATTTTATATTTATTTATCTTTTAATTATCAAAACTCTATAACCATTTGAATCCTCCTGATTGAGATTTACAAGATGACTGTAGCTTGCTTCAAGCCGACAATCTCCGTGGGATCGACCCTTACTCACGTAAGGTTTATTACTTGGATGACCCAGTGCACTTGCTGGTTAGTTGTGCGAAGTTGTGAAAAAGATTTGAGATTACAATTGTGCGTACCAAGTAGTTGGCGCCATTGAGATCACAATTTCGTGCACCAATAATCAAGGACATCACGGAAGAATTTATGCTATTTTCGTGTTTTACATTATATTTTTACTTCAGTATGAGTTTCTAAACGTCCTAGGTTGAGGGGAGGAGCCCTGCTGAGTACTATGAATTAATAACAGTACTACTATTTCTCTTCGATCCGTGTTTGATTAATTTTAAGATGTGTATTTGTACTTCATCGTGCTGAGTAGGATAATCTGACAATTTAATTCTGTTCATCACATTAAGACAAACGTGCTTGACAAACACCCACGTCTACTTGGGTTCAGAATGTGTCTTTCACCGGACAAGGATGAACCAACAGCTTGAATATACGTCTCTCAGACGGCTAATCCACGACTTCGTTGAGGACTTCTCGAGATATCAGTTCAGCTGATTTCCGGGGAGATTAGGGTCTCTGTGGTAGAGGCTAGAACCCGAAAGATGCAGCATTCTCTGATCCGGAAGATCCGACCTTGTCTGTGGCGTTTTGAGTAAGATCAGTAAGGAGGAGGGATTGTACGAGCTTCACCCTCAATCAGAATGGATCCACACTAATCCTGGAGGAGTATTTGTGGCTGCTCAAACCAGTGTCAATCACATACAGCCTACCATTGAAGAAATCACTCACAAGCAAAAAGAGCAGTAATATTGGAGTTAATTCAGAAAGACAACACAACCCCAATCCTTAACCCTATTCCTATCAGTATTTTTTACCTCTTTTTCTTTATTCCTCTTATAAATAGTTTCTCATTATGAATGAAAACATATAAGCCTTCTTATTCCGCCTGATTAAGACCTGCAAGATAACCATAGCTTGCATCAAACCACAATCCTCATGGGATCGACCTTGACTCGCTCGGGTATTACTTGGACAACCCAGTGCACTTGCTGGTACAATAGTACGAAAGTATGGGGAATCGTGCTACCAAGTTTTTGGTGCCGTTGCCGGGGGTTGTTGAGTTTGGACAAACTAACGGATTGTCTTGCTCCCTAGATCAGGAAATTTTTATTTTATTTGAGTCTTTTATTTTTGTTTTCTTCTTCTTCAAATTTTCGAAAAAAAATAAATTAAAAAGATTTTTCAAAAATATTTTTCTTTTCTTTGTTTTATTTGTGTTCTTGATTTGAGTCTTTTAATTTCCTTGTTTTCTTCTTCCTAAACCTTTTACAAGAAATATTTGTCCTTTCTTTGTTTGAGTCTTGTGTTCTTGTTGAGTCTTTTATTTTTATTTTTTCTTTTCTATTTTTTTTTGAAAATTCTAAAAAAATAGTTTTTCAAAAATATTTTTATTTTCTCTGTTCAATTGGTTAGAGCGTTGCGCTTATGTTCTTGGTAATTGTTGTTCCTCTAAGTCATGCATATTCCTATTTTTCAATTACAAAAATTTTAAAACTTTACCAAAAACCTTTATCTTCTTTGGCCCCTTTTTTCTTTTATTTGAGTCTCGTTTCAAATTTTAGGTTTAGTGTTTGAGTCTTTTATTTTTGTTCATGTTAAAATTTTCGTCCCCTATAAGTGTTTCTTTCTAAAAATTTTCAAAAATAATTTTTATTTGATTAAATCTTGCATCAAGTCTTTAAGTTTGGTGTCTTCTTGTTATTTTTTTTTTGTTTTTCGAAATTTTGTTTTAGTTTTCTAAAATTTTTAAGGTTGGTGTTCTTTCATGTTCTTGTGTTCTTTTAGTCTTTAAATTTTGTTCTTTGTGTTCTTGTTAGTCTTCAAGGTGTTCTTGAGTCTTTTTATCTTAAAATTTTTAAGTTTAGTGTCCCTTTGTGTTTCCATCCAAATTTTAAAAAATTAAAAGTTGCTAGATCTAAAAATTTTAAGTTTTGTGTATTTTGTGTATTTTTCTCTTTCATCATAAAATTCAGAAATAAAAAAATATCTTTTCTATCTTATCTTTTACTATATTTTCAAAATTTTTAAAATAAAATTCAGATTTTAATTTTAAAATTTTATCTTATCATATCTTAGTTGTCAATTTTTCAAAAAGTAAAAATCATATCTTTTTCAAAATTTAAAAATCTTATCATATCTTTTTCAAAATTAAATCTTTTTCAAATCATTTTAATTTCTTATTTTATCTTTTCTTATCTCTTTTTTTAATTTTTAATTTTAATTTCAAATCCTTTCTTATCTTATCTTATATCTTATTTTAGAATTCAAATCTTTTCTTAATTAATATCTTATCTTCTCTCTCTTTTTTTTCAAAACCTCCTAACTAACTCTTCTCTCCTTAATTTTCGAAAATAATATCTTCTTCTCTCTCTCTCCTTTTTCAAAACTACATAACTAACTCTCATCTCTCTTAATTTTCAAAAACTTCTTCCTCTTCTCTCTCTTCTATTTTCAAAAATTTAACATTTAAATTTTAAAATATTTTTAAGTTATTAACCATAATTTTTTAAAATTAATTAATTAAATAAATAAAATAAAAACAAAAATATTTTAACTCTTATTTACTCTTTCTATTTATACTGCTCTTCTTCTCACATCTATATTATTCAACTCTACTCCTTCTCTCTATTCTTCCTTCTCAACTTTTATCCTCTCTTAATTACTTCTATTCACTATTTTTAAGCATCCTTCTTTTACTTCTTTTATTTCATTTCTACCTTCTTCTTCTTTCTTCACATCTCACTTTAAGGAGGAGCTTCTTGCCTATTGGTACAGAAAATTTTCTTCTTTTTCTTTCTTTTCTTTTCTTCTTGTTTATGACCAGGAACAGGGATAAAGAAAAAAAAAATTAAAAGTGTATTACCATACCTATGTTCCTTGCGGAAATAGAAGGCAAAATCAATCCATTTTTTTAGTTCTACGTTTTACATTCATTCTTTCTATTTTTTATTATTTTAATAATATATTATTATATATAGAATTAGATTCTATTTTATACTCCTCAATATACTCTTTTCTACTCATCCTATCCTCTTGACTCCTGAAAGAAGGTAGAAAAGAGACTTTCTATCCTCACTTCTGAAAAACATTCTGTAAACTATGGAATCTTTCAGAAGAAAGGAGTTTATGAAGTTGAGACTCTGAATGCCATCCTGGCTCAGAATAAGATCATGACCCAATAGGTCAACATGATCTCTCAACATTTGACTGGACTGCAAGCTGCAGCTGGCAGTAATCAGGAAGCTTCTTCTGATACAGAAGCTTATGATCCTGATCAACCCACCATGGAGGAGGTGAATTACATGGGGGAACCCTATGGAAACACTTACAACCCTTCATGGAGGAATCATCCTAACCTCTCATGAAAGGATCAACAGAAACATCAACAAGGTTTCAATAACAATCAAGGTGGTAGAAACCATAATAGATTCAACAATAGACCACCATTCCCATCTTCTCAAGGAAATATAGAGACCTTTAAGCAAAGTATGTTTGACTTAGTTATTCTGGTTTCCAGCTTCTCTAAGACCACCCATAGTTTCATTAATTGAACAAGGTCCTCCATTAGAAACTTGGAGGTACAAGTTGGTCAACTGAGCAAGAGGATCCCTAAGACTCCTCCAAACACTCTTCCTAGTAACACTGAGGTGAATCCACGAGAAGAATGCAAGGCCATAACCATGGAGGTAGAAGCTGAATTAGAGCAAAATGGGGTGGCATTGAACGCTAGTGAAAAAGCCTTCACTGGGAATTCAATGCCCATAATGGTAGTAAGCCTGGTGTTAAACGCTAGTGAGGAAGCCCTCACTAGGCGTTTAACACCTATCTTGGCAGAAAAGCTGGCGTTGAACGCCAGTCAAGGAGCACTGGCCTGGCGTTCAACGCCCAAGTAGGAAGGCTTACTGGCACTGAATGCCAGTGAGGAACCCCTCACTGGGTGTTCAACACTTAATCATGCAGCCATGCTGGTGCCAAATGTCAGTGAGGAACTCCTCACTGGGCGTTCAATGCCCACAACCCTAGGGAAGCTGGCATTGAACGCCAGTAAGGACATCCTTGCTAGGCGTTCAATGCCCAGAATGCTAGAAGAACTGGCGTTTAACGCCAGGCAAGATGGACAGCAAGGGCATTCAATGCCCAATAAGCTGACAAAGCTGGCATTGAAACGCCAGCCCAAGCCCACCCTTTGAGTGCCTAAATCCCACTTAAGAACCCTCTAGCCCATAACCAAAGAAAACCATAAAGACAATTGAGGCTCCTTTGAATGCACTCGTGTAGTACATAAGTTTTGATGACTACTCATCCTCAGATGAGGATGAAGACACTAGGGAAGAGCAAGTTGCTCGGTACCTAAGAGCTCTAATGATGCTGAATGCCAAGATATTTGGAACAAAGCCTTTGGAGGAAGAACCTCCATAGCTTACCAAAGAACTCTATGCTTTGGTTCAGCAAGAGCAATGGTAAAAGAAAAATCGTGATCTCACACACTTTCTTCACAACTTCGCGTAGCTGACCAGGAAGTGCACTGGGTCGTCCAAGTAATACCTTACGTGAGTAAGGGTCGATCCTACGGAGATTGTCGGCTTGAAGCAAGCTATGGTCACCTTGTAAATCTCAGTCAGGCAGATTCAAATGGTTATGGGGTTTTGAGAATTAAAAGATGAATAAAACATAAAATAAGATAGAGATACTTATGTAATTCATTGGTGGGAATTTCAAATAAGCGTATGAAGATGCTTTGTTCCCTCTGAACCTCTGCTTTCCTATTGTCCTCATCCAATCTTGCGTACTCCCATCCATGGCAAGCTGTATGTTGGGGGATCACCGTTGTCAATGGTTATCGTCCGTCCTCTCAGTGAAAATGGTCTGGCTATGGGTTACGTAGGGCTAATCATCTGTCGATTCTCGATCGTGTCAGAATAAGACCCATTGATTCTTTTGTGCACTATCACTGCGCCCAGCACTCGCGAGTTTGAAGCTCGTCATAATCATCCCATCCCAGATCCCACTCAGAATACCATAGACAAGGTTTAGACTTTCTGGATCTCAAGAATGCTGCCAATTAAGTCTAGCTTATTCCACAAAGACTCTAATCTCATGGAATGGAAGGCTCTGTTGTCAGGAGAGACAACCATGCATCGTGAACCAGGAGGCCAAGAGATATGCATTCAAGCTTGTTTTCAGGTAGAACGGAAGTGGTTGTCAGGCACGCGTTCATAAGTAAGAATGGTGATGAGTGTCACTTGATCATCACATTCATCATGTTGAAGTGCGTATGGATATCTTAGAACAAGAATAAGCTCGAATTGAATAGAAAACAATAGTAATTGCATTAATTCATGAGAAACAGCAGAGCTCCACACCTTAATCTATGATGTGTAAAAACTCCACCGTTGAAAATACATAAGAACAAGGTCTAGACATGGCTGAATGGCCATGCCTCCCAAATAACTTGAAACAATCGAAAAAGGGTTCAAAGACCTTATCCCAAGATCAAAGATGCTCAAAAGATGAAAATACAATAGTAAAAGGTCCTATTTATAGTGAATTAGTAACCTAGAGTTTACAAAAATAAGTAAATGATGCAGAAATCCACTTTCGGGGCCCGCTTGGTGTGTGCTTGGGCTGAGCATTGAAGCTTTCATGTGCATAGGCTTTTCTTGGAGTTAAACGCCAGCTCTGGTGCCAGTTTGGGCGTTTAACTCCAGCTTTTATAACAGTTCTGGCGTTTAACGCTAGAAAAGGGTCTCTGACCGGCATTTTAATGACAATTTGGGCCATCAAATCTCGAACAAAGTATAGACTATTAACATTGCTATAAAGCCCAAGATGTCTACTTTCCAATGCAATTGAGAGTGCACAAATTGGGCTTCTGTAGCTCCAGAAAATCCATCTCGAGTGCAGGGAGGTCAGAATCTAATAGCACCTTCAGTCCTTTTTGTACTTGTATGAAATTTAATTCGAGATAATAGCTCTTTACTATGTGTGGTCACAACTCCGTTCAACTAACCAGCAAGTGTACTGGATCGTCCAAGTAATAAACCTTACGTGAGTAAGGGTCGATCCCAAGCACGGCTAATCATCTGTCGGTTCTCAATCAGGTTGGAGTAGAATCCCTTGATTCTTTTGCATCTGTCACTAACGCCCAGCCTTTATGAGTTTGAAGCTCGTCACAGTCATTCAATTCCGGAATCCTACTCGGTATACCACAGACAAGGTTAGACCTTTCGGATTCCCATGAATGCCGCCATAAATTCTAGCTTATACCACGAAGATTCTGATTAAGAAATCCAAGAGATATGCGCCCGGTCTAGGGTAGAACGGAAGTGGTTATCAATCACGCGCATTCATAGGTGAGAATGATGATGAGTGTCACGGATCATCACATTCATCAAGTTGAAGTGCAACGAATATCTTAGAATAGGAATAATTCGAATTGGAGAGAAAATAATAGTAATTGCATTGAAGTTTGAGGTACGGCAGAGCTCCACACCCTTAATCTATGGTGTGTGGAAACTCCACCGTTGAAAATACATAAGTGAAAGGTTCAGGCATGGCCGAATGGCCAGCCCCCCAAAACATGATCAATAGTCTCCTCAGATGAAGAATAAAATAAAACTGAGACCAAAGATGTCTAATACAATAGTAAATTATCCTGTTTATACTAGACTAGCTACTAGGGTTTACATGAGTAAGTAATTGATGCATAAATCCACTTCTGGGGCCCACTTGGTGTGTGTTTGGGCTGAGCTTGATCTATCCACGAGCTGAGGCTTCTTTTGGAGTTGAACGCCAAGTTGTAACGTGTTTTGGGCGTTCAACTCCGGGTCGTGACGTGTTTCTGGCGTTTTACTCCAGACAGCAACATGGAACTGGCGTTGAGCGCCAGTTTTCGTCATCAATTCCCGAATAAAGTATGAACTATTATATATTGCTGGAAATCTCTGGATGTTTACTTTCCAACGCCATTAAGAGCGCGCCATTTAGAGTTCGGTAGCTCCAGAAAATCCATTTCGAGTGCAGGGAGGTCAGATTCCAACAGCATCAGCAGTCCTTTGTCAGCCTCCTATCAGAGTTTTGCTCAAGTCCCTCAATTTCAGCCAGAAAAACACACAAACTCATAGTAAAGTCCAGAAATGTGAATTTAACATAAAAACTAATGAAAACATCCCTAAAAGTAGCTTGAACTTACTAAAAATTACCTAAAAACAATGCGAAAAAGTGTATAAATTATCCGCTCATCACAACACCAAACTTAAATTGTTGCTTGTCCCCAAGCAACTGAAAATCAAATAGGATAAAAAGAAGAGAATATACTATAAATTCCAAAATATCAATGAATATTAATTCTAATTAGATGAGCGGGACTTGTAGCTTTTTGCTTCTGAACAGTTTTGGCATCTCACTTTTTCCTTTGAAGTTCAGAATGATTGGCTTCTCTAGGAACTTAGAATTTCGGATGGTGTTATTGATTCTCCTAGTTCCTAGGAACTTAGAATTTTGGATGGTGTTATTGATTCTCCTAGTTAAGTATGTTGATTCTTGAACACAGCTACTTATGAGTCTTGGCCGTGGCCCTAAGCACTTTGTTTTCCAGTATTACCACCGGATACATAAATGCCACAGACACATGACTGGTTAACCTTTTTAGATTGTGACTCAGCTTTGCTAGAGTCCCCAGTTAGAGGTGTCCAGGGCTCTTAAGCACACTCTTTTGCTTTGGATCACGACTTTAACCACTCGGTCTCAAGCTTTTCACTTGGGCCTTCATGACACAAGCACATGGTTAGGGATAGCT
>NC_029776.3:40634794-40641784 GCF_000817695.3 Arachis duranensis | reverse complement strand
CATGGTTAGGGACAGCTTGGTTTAGCCGCTTAGGCCTGGATTTTATTTCCTTGGGCCCTCCTATCCATTGATGCTCAAAGCCTTGGATCCTTTTTACCCTTGCTTTTTGGTTTTAAGGGCTATTGGCTTTTTCTACTTGCTATTTCTTTTTCTTTCTATTTTTTTTGCCATTTTTTTTGCAAGATTTTGTTTTTCACTGCTTTTTCTTGCTTTAAGAATCAATTTCATGATTTTTCAGATTATCAATAACATTTCTCTTTGTTCATCATTCTTTCAGGAGCCAACAGTTTTAACATTCATAAACAACAAGAAAAAAAATATGCACTGTTCAAGCATTCATTCAGAAAGCAAAAAGTATTGTCACCACATCAATATAATTAAACTAAATTCAAGGATAAATTCGGAATTCATGTACTTCTTTGTTCTTTTGAATTAAAAACATTTTTCATTTAAGAGAGGTGAAGGATTAATGGAATTATTCATAACTTTAAGAATAGTTACTAAACACTAATGATCATGAAGTAGAGACACAAAACATAGATAAACATATAATATAAAAACCTAACAGCAGAAAAGTAAGAACAAGGAATGAATCCACCTTAGTGGCGTCTTCTTCTTGAAGAACCAACAATGTCCTTAAGCTCTTTTATGTCCCTTCCTTGCCTTTGTTGCTCCTCCCTTATTGCTCTTTGATCTTCTCTTATTTCATGGAGAATAATGGAGTGCTCATGATGTTCCACCCTTAATTGTTCCACATTGTAGCTCAAATCTTCTAGGGAAGTGTTGAGTTGTTCCCCATAGTTGTTGGGAGGAAAGTGCATCCCTTGAGGCATCTCAGGGATTTCTTGATGATGAGCTTCCTCATGCATATCTTGAGATCCGTGGAGGGTCTCTCTTGCTTGCTCCATCCTCTTCTTGGTGATGGGCTTATCCTCTTCAATGAGGATGTCTCCTTTTATGATAACTCCAGCTGAGTAACACAGATGGAAAATAAGATGAGGAAAAGCTAGCCTTGCCATGGTGGAGGACTTTTCGGCTATTTTGTAGAATTCATGGGAGATGACTTCATGAACTTCTACTTCCTCTCCAATCATGATGCTATTAATCATGATGGCCCGATCCACAATAACTTCAGATCGGTTGCTAGTGGGGATGATGGAGCGTTGAATGAACTCTAACCACCCTCTAGCCACAGGCTTGAGGTCCAGTCTTCTTAGTTGAACCGGCTTGCCTTTGGATTCTCTTTTCCATTGAGCTCCTTCCACACATATGTCCATAAGGACTTGGTCCAACCTTTGATTAAAGTTGACCCTTCTAGTGTAGGGGCGTTCATCTCCTTGCATCATGGGCAAGTGGAATGCCAACCTCATATTTTCCGGACTAAAATCTAAGTATTTCCCCCGAACCATTGTGAGATAATTCTTTGGACTCGGATTCACACTTTGATCATGGTTCCTAGTGATCCATGCATTGGCATAGAACTCTTGAACTATTAAGATTCCAACTTGTTGCATGGGGTTGGTTAGGACTTCCCAACCTCTTCTTCAGATTTTATGTCGGATCTCCCGATACTCATTTTTCTTGAGTTTGAAAGGGACCTCAGGGATCACCTTCTTCTTTGCCACAACATCATAGAAGTGGTCTTGATGGCTTTTGGAGATGAATCTTTCCATCTCCCATGACTCGGAGGTGGAAGCTTTTGTCTTCCCTTTTCCTTTTCTAGAGGATTCTCCGGCCCTAGGTGCCATTGATGGTAATGGAAAAACAAAAAGATTATGCTTTGACCACACCAAACTTAAAATATTGCTCGCCCTCGAGCAAGAGAAGAAAGAAGAGAAGAAGAAGAAGAAGAAAATATGGAAGAGGGTGAGGGAAGGTGTTTCGGTCAAAGTGTAGAAGAGGGGGTATGTGTTGTGTGAAAATGAAGTAGAATGGAAGGGTATATATAGGGAGGGGAGTGGGTGTAGTTTCAGTCATTTAGGGTGGGTATGGGTGGGAAAGATTTTCTGAATTTTGAAGGTAGGTGGGGTTTATGGGGAAGAGTGGATGGATGTGAGTGGTGAAGGGGGTAATTGGGAAGAGAGGTTTGAGGTGATTGGTGAAGTGGGGTCCACAGATCCTGAGGTGTCAAGGATTTACATCCCTGCACCAATTAGGCATGTAAAATGCCTTTGCACACCATTTTGGCGTTTAAACGCCGAAGTGATGCACACTCTGGGCGTTCAACGCCCATGTGTAGCATGTTTCTGGCGTTGAACGCCAGTTCCATGCTTGTTACTGGCGTTCAGCGCCAGCTTTCCTCAAGGCATATTCCTGGCGTTCAAACGCCAAGATGTTGCTTGTTTCTGGCGTTCAGCGCCAGAAACATGCTCTGTTCTGGCGTTGAACGCCAGCCAGATGCGCCTTACAGGCGTTTAAACGCCAGTAAGTCCTTCCTCCAGGGTGTGATTTTTCTTCTGCTATTTTTGATTCTGTTTTTGATTTTAGTATTTTTTTCGTGACTCCACATGATCATGAACCTAATAAAACACAAAATAACAATAAAATAAAATTAAAATTAGATATATAAAAATTGGGTTGCCTCCCAACAAGTGCTTCCTTAGTGTCATTAGCTTGACAGTGGGCTCTCATGGAGCCTCACGGATATTCAGAGCATGATGAGGGCCTCCCAACACCAAACTTAGAGTTTGAATGAGGGGGCTTCTCAACACCAAACTTAGAGTTTTGGTTGTGGCCTCCCAACACCAAACTTAGAGTTTGACTGTGGGGGCTCTTTTTGACTCTGTACTGAGAGAAGCTCTTCATGTTTCCTCTCCATGGTTGCAGAGGAAGGTCCTTGAGCTTTAAACACAAGGTAGTCCCCATTCAATTGAAGGACTAATTCTCCTCTGCTAACATCAATCACAGCTTCTGCTGTGGCTAGGAAGGGTCTTCCAAGGATGATGCATTCATCTTCTTCCTTCCTAGTGTCTAAGATTATGAAATCAGCAGGGATGTAAAGGCCTTCAACCTTTACTAACACGTCCTCTACTAATCCATAAGCTTGTCTTACTGACTTGTCTACCAATTGAAGTGAGAATAAGGCATTAGTTCACTAATGAGCAAGGGGGATTCACCTTCCCAAGTCTCATTACCAAACAACTTGGCATTCAGCTTCATGATAGCTCCCAGATATTGAGCAACCTGCTCTCTAGTTACATCTTCATCCTCTTCTGAGGAGGAATAGTTTTCAGAGCTCATGAATGACAGAAGGAGATTTAGTGGAATCTCTATGGTCTCTATATGAGCCTCAGATTCCTTTAGGTCCTCAATGGGGAACTCCTTCTTGTTTGAGAGACGTCCCAAGAGGTCTTTCTCACTAGGATTTTCGTCCTTCTCCTCCCTTGTGCATTTGGCCATATTGATTACTTCAATGGCATTGCAATCTCCTTTTGGATTCTCTTCTATATTGCTTGGGAGAATACTGGGAGGAGTTTCAATGACTTTCTTACTCAGCTGGCCCACTTGTGCCTCTAGATTTCTGATGGAGGATCTTGTTTCATTCATGAAACTGAAAGTGGCTTTTGATAGATCAGAGACTAAGTTTGCTAAATTAGAGGGGCTCTGTTTAGAATTTTCTGTCTGTTGCTGAGAAGATGATGGAAAAGGCTTGTTATTACTGAGCCTATTTCTTCCACCATTGTTAAAGCCCTGTTGAGGCTTTTGTTGATCCTTCCATGAGAAATTTGGATGATTTCTCCATGATGAGTTATAGGTGTTTCCATAAGGTTCACCCATGTAATTAACCTTTGCCATTGCAGGGTTTTCAGGATCATAAGCTTCTTCAGAAGCTGCCTCTTTAGTATTGTTGGATGCATTTTGCCATCCATTCAGACTTTGAGAGATCATGTTGACTTGCTGAGTCAACACTTTGTTCTGAGCCAATATGGCATTCAGAGTATCAATTTCAAGAACTCCCTTCCTTTGAGGTATCCCACTATTCACGAAATTCCTCTCACAAGTGTACATGAATTGGTTATTTGCAACCATGTCAATAAGTTCTTGAGCCTCTTCAGACGTTTTCTTTAGGTGAATAGATCCACCTGCAGAATGATCCAATGACATCTTGGAAAATTCAGATAGACCATAATAGAATATATCTAATATGGTCCATTCTGAAAACATGTCAGAATGACACTTTTTGGTCATCTGCTTGATTAAAAGATAAGATTCTAGAATTTAAAGATTGAACCTTTCTTAACAAGAAATTAACAAACTTCAAATTTTTGAATCAAAACATTAATTATTGATTATATTTTCGAAAATATGATGTAAAAGATAAGAAAAAGATTTTGAAAAATTTTGAAATTTTGAAAATTACAAAAAAAAAGAAAAAGATGTGATTTTTGAAAAAGATTTTGAAAAGATAAGATTTTTAAAATTGAAAATTTGACTTGACTTAAAAGAAACAACTAATTTTTAAAAAATTTTGACTAAGTCAACCCAAAATTTCGAAAATTTGGAGGGAAATAAGGAAAAGATATTTTTTATTTTTGAATTTATAATGAGGAGAGAGAAAAATTAAAAACGTCATTTTTGTGTTTTTCTCTTTTCTTTATGGATCAAAATAAAGAATGCATGCAAGAACACTATGAATGTCAAGATGAACACCAAGAACACTTTGAAGATCATGATGAACATCAAGAACATATTTTTGAAAAATTTTTTATGCAAAGAAAACATGCAAGACACCAAACTTAGAAATTTTTAATGCTTGGAAAATATGAATGCAAAGATGCACATGAAAAACAACAAAAGACACAAAACAAGAAATCATCAAGATCAAACAAGAAGACTTACCAAGAACAACTTGAAGATCATGAAGAACACAATGAATGCATGAATTTTTGAAAAATGCAAGAAAAATTTTTTAAAGAATGCAATTGACACCAAACTTAAAAGTTGACTCAAGACTTGAACAAGAAACACAAAATATTTTTGATTTTTATGATTTTATGATTTTTTTGTATTTTTATTATTTTTTTTTTCAAAAATTGTATTTTAAGAAAATGACAATAAAGAAAAATTTTTGAAAGAGTTTGAAAACTTTTTTGAAAAGAAAATAAAAAGAAAATTACCTAATCTGAGCAACAAGATGAACCGTCAGTTGTCCATACTCGAACAATCCCCGGCAACGGCGCCAAAAACTTGGTGGACGAAATTGTGATTCATACTCTTTGTAATTGTATGAAATTTAATTCGAGATAATAGCTCTTTACTATGTGTGGTCACAACTCCGTTCAACTAACCAGCAAGTGTACTGGGTCGTCCAAGTAATAAACCTTACGTGAGTAAGGGTCGATCCCACAGAGATTGTTGGTATGAAGCAAACTATGGTCATCTTGTAAATCTCAGTCAGGCGGATTTAAATAAATTATGGAATTTGGAAAATCAAATAATAGTAATTAAACATAAAATAAAGATAAAGTTACTCATGTAATTCAATGGTGGGAATTTCAGATAAGTGCAGCCTTCAGGAATTTGAAGCTCGTCACAGTCATTCAATTCTAGAATTCTACTCGGTATACCACAGACAAGGTTAGACCTTCCAGATTCCCATGAATGCCGCCATCAATTCTAGCTTATACCACGAAGATTCTGATTAAGGAATCCAAGAGATATGCGCCCGGTCTAGGGTAGAACGGAAGTGGTTGTCAATCACACGCGTTCATAGGTGAGAATGATGATGAGTGTCACGGATCATCACATTCATCAAGTTGAAGTGCAACGAATATCTTAGAATAGGAATAATTCGAATTGGATAGAAAATAATAGTAATTGCATTGAAGCTTGGGGTACAGCAGAGCTCCACACCCTTAATCTATGGTGTGTGGAAACTCCACCGTTGAAAATACATAAGTGAAAGGTTCAGGCATGGTCGAATGGCTAGCCCCCCAAAATGTGATCAATAGTCTCCTCAGATGAAGAATAAAATAAAACTGAGACCAAAGATATCTAATACAATAGTAAATTATCCTATTTATACTATACTAGCTACTAGGGTTTACATGAGTAAGTAATTGATGCATAAATCCATTTTCGGGGCCCACTTGGTGTGTGTTTGGGCTGAGCTTGATCTATCCACGAGCTGAGGCTTCTTTTGGAGTTGAACGCCAAGTTGTAACGTGTTTTGGGCGTTCAACTCCGGGTCGTGACGTGTTTCTGCCGTTTTACTCCAGACAGCAACATGGAACTGCCGTTGAGCGCCAGTTTCGTCATCAATTCTCGAATAAAGTATGGACTATTATATATTGCTGGAAAGCTCTGGATGTCTAATTTCCAACGCCGTTAAGAGCGCGCCATTTAGAGTTCTGTAGCTCCAGAAAATCTATTTGGAGTGTAGGGAGGTCAGATTCCAACAACATCAGCAGTCCTTTGTCAGCCTCCTATCAGAGTTTTGCTCAAGTCCCTCAATTTCAGCTAGAAATTACCTGAAAAAATCACAGAAAAATACACAACTCATAGTAAAGTCCAGAAATGTGAATTTAACATAAAAACTAATGAAAACATCCCTAAAAGTAGCTTGAACTTACTAAAAACTACTTAAAAACAATGCCAAAAAGCGTATAAATTATCCACTCATCACTTGTCCCCAAGCAACGCAAAACAAAATAGAATAAAAAGAAGAGAATAATCAATGAATCTCACAATATCAATAAAACTTAGTCCCAATTAGATGAGCGGGGCTAGTAGCTTTTTCCTTCTGAACAGTTTTGGCATCTCCCTTTATCCTTTGAAATTCAGAATGATTGGCATCTATAGGAACTCAGAAGTTAGATAGTGTTATTGGTTCTCCTAGTTCAATATGTTGATTCTTGACCCTAAGCACTTTGTTTTCCAGTATTACCACTGGATACATGAATGCCACAAACACATAACTGGGTGAACCTTTTCAGATTGTGACTCAGCTTTGCTAGAGTCCCCAGTTAGAGGTGTCCAAAGTTCTTAAGC
>NC_029776.3:40615476-40634648 GCF_000817695.3 Arachis duranensis | reverse complement strand
TTGGATCATGACTTTAACCACTCAGTCTCAAGCTTTTCACTTGGACCTTCATGACACAAGTACATGGTTAGGGACAGCTTGATTTAGCCGCTTAGGCCAGGATTTTATTCCTTTGGGCCCTCCTATCCATTAATGCTCAAAGCCTTGGATCCTCTTTACCCTTGCCTTTTGGTTCAATGGGCTATTGGCTTTTTCTTCTTGCTTTTTCTTTCTTCTCACTCTTTTTTTTCACCACTTTTTCTTTTTCACTGCTTTTTCTTGCTTCAAGAATCAATTTCATGGTTTTTCATATTGTCAACAACATTTCTCTTTGTTCATCATTCTTTTAAGAGCCAACAATTTTAACATTCATAAACTTCACTATAAAAAATATGCATTGTTCAAGATTCATTCAGAAAAACCAAAAGTGTTGTCACCACATCAAAATAATTAAACTAATTTCAAGATAAAATTTGAAATTCATGTACTTCTTATTCTTTTGTAGTTAGGAACATTTTTCATTTAAGAAAGGTGAAGGATTTATGGGACATTCATAGCTTCAAGGCATAGACACTAGACACTAATGATCATGTAATAAAGACATAAACATAGATAACACATAAAGCATAAAAATCGAAAAACAGAAAGCTAAGAACAAGGAAATCAAAGAACGGGTCCACCTTAGTGATGGTGGCTAGTTCTTCCTCTTGAAGATCCAATGGAATGCTTGAGCTCCTCTATGTCTCTTCCTTACCTTTGTTGCTCTTCCCTCGTGGCTATTTGATCCTCTCTAATTTCATGGAGAATAATGGAGTGCTCTTGGTGCTCCATCCTTAGTTGCTCCATATTGGAACTCAAATCTCCCAAAGAGGTGTTGAGTTGCTCTCAATAGTTGTGTGGAGGAAAATACATCCCTTGAGGCATCTCAGGGATTTCTTGATAAAGGACTTCCTCATGCTCTTGTTGAGGTCCATGAGTGGGCTCTCTTGTTTGTTCCATCCTCTTTTTAGTGATGGGTTTGTCCTCTTCAATGAGGATGTCTTGCTCTATGACAATTCCAGCTAAATTGCATAGGTGACAGATGACATGAGGGAAGGCTAACCTTGCTAAAGTGGAGGTTTTGTTAGCCACTTTGTAGAGTTCTAGAGATATGACCTCATGAACTTCTACTTCCTCTCCAATCATGATGCTATGGATCATGATAGCCCGATCTATAGTCACTTCGGATCGGTTGCTAGTAGGAATGATGGAGCGTTGGATGAATTCCAACTATACTTTAGCCACGGGTTTAAGGTCATGCCTTCTCAATTGAACCAGCTTGCCTTTGGAGTCTCTTTTCCATTAAGCTTCTTCTACACATATGTCCATGAGGACTTGGTCTAACCTTTGATCGAAGTTAACCCTTCCAGTGTAGGGGCGTGCTCTCCTTGCATCATTGGCAAGTTGAATGCCAACCTTACATTTTCCATACTGAAATCTAAGTATTTCCCCTAAACCATTGTAAGCCAATTCTTTGGGTTCGGGTTCATACTTTGATCATGGTTCTTGGTGATCCATGCATTAGCATAGAACTCTTGAACCATTAAGATTCCGACTTGTTGAATGGGGTTGGTGAGAACTTCCCAACCTCTTCTTCGAATCTCATGTCGGATCTCTGGATACTCATTCCTTTTGAGCATGAAAGGGACCTCAGGGATCACCATCTTCTTGGCCACAACTTCATAGAAGTGGTCTTGATGGACCTCTGAGATGAATCTCTCCATCTCCTATGACTCAGAGGTGGAAGCTTTTGCCTTCCCTTTCCTCTTTCTAGAGGGTTCTCCAACCTTAGGTGCCATAAATGGTTATGGAAACACAAAAAGCAATGCTTTTTCCACACCAAACTTAAAAGGTTTGCTCATCTTCGAGCAAAGAAAGAAAGAAGGATGAAGAAGAATAGGAAGTGGAGGAGATGGAGAGGTGTGAGTGGTTCGGCCAAGTGGGGAAAGAGGTGTTTATGATGTGCAAAAATGAAGGAGTGATGAGGGGTTTATATAGGAGTAGAAGAGAGGGGTGTCCGTGTGTGAGGGTTGGGTTGGGAGGGAAAGTTTTTGAATTTTGAATGGTGGGGTCGGTGCGATTTTTAGGGAAGAGTGGGTGGATGTGAGTGGTGAAGAGGTGATAGGGAAGAGAAATGGAGGTGATTGGTGAAGGTTATTTGGGGAAGGGTGTTATTGGAATGTGTGAAGAAGAGAGAAAGTGAGTTGAGGTAGGTGGGGATCTTGTGGGGTCCACAGATCCTGAGGTGTCAAGGATTTCTCATCCCTGCACCATTCTGGCATGTAAACGCCCCTTTGAGTGCCAATCCTGGCGTTAAATGCCAGGTTGCTGCCCGTTTCTGGCATTTAACGCCAGCTTTTCAACCCTTTCTGGCGTTGAACGCCAATTTTGTGCCCTTTTCTGGCGTTAAACGCCAACTTGGTGCCCTTTTCTGGCGTTAAACGCCAGTCTGGTGCCCTTTTCGGGTGTTAAACGCCCAGAATGGTGCTAGACTAGGCATTTAACGCCCATTTTGCTACCCTTACTGACGTTTAAACGCCAGTAAGCTCCTCCTCCAGGGTGTGCTATTTTTAATGCTGTTTTTGAATTTGCTTTGATTTTTTCAATTGTTTTTGTGACTCCACATGATCATCAACCTAAAGAAAACATAAAATAACAATGGAAAAATGGAAATTTAACATATAAAAATTAGGTTGCCTCCCAATAAGCACTTCTTTAATGTCAATAGCTAGACAGTGAGCTCTCATGGAGCTTCACAAATATATTCAGAGCATGGTTGGGGCCTTCCAACACCAAACTTAGAGTCTGAATGTGGGGGCTTTGGTTGACTCTGTATTGAGAGAAGCTTTTCATGCTTCTTCTCCATGTGTATAGAAGGAAATCCTTGAGCATTAAACACAAGGTAGTCCTCATTCACTTGAAGGACCAACTCTCCTCCGTCAACATCAATCACAACTTTTGCTGTGGCTAGGAAGGGTTTGCCAAGGATGATGGATTCATCCTCATCCTTCCCAGTGTCTAGGATTATGAAGTCAGCAGGGATGTAAAGGCCTTCAACCTTTACCAAGACATCCTCTACAAGTTCATAAGCTTATTTCTTTGAATTGTCTGCCATCTCCAGTGAGATTCTTGTAGTTTGTACCTCAAAGATTCCCAGTTTCTCCATTACAGAGAGTGGCATGAGATTTATGCCTGACCCCAGGTCACACCGAGCCTTCTCAAAGGTCATGGTGCCTATAGTGCAAGGTATTAAGAACCTTCCGGGATTCGGTTTCTTTTGAGGTATCTTCACCTGAGCCAAGGCGTTTAGTTCATTGATGAGCAATGGAGGTTCATCCTCCCAAGTCTCATTACCAAATAACTTGGCATTCAGCTTCATGATTGCTCCAGGATACTTAGCAACTTGCTCTTCAGTAATATCTTCATCCTCTTCAGAGGAAGAATACTCATCAGAGCTCATGAATGGCAAAAGTAGGTTTAATGGAATCTCTATGGTCTCTGTATGAGCCTCAGATTCCCTTGGTTCCTCAAATGGGAACTTCTTTTCGTTCAGAGGACATCCCATGAGATTTTTCTCACTGGGAATCACGTCCTCCTCACTCTCTCCAGGTTCGGCCATGTTGGTCATGGTTATGGCCTTGCACTCACTCTTTGGATTCTCTTCTGTATTGCTTGAGAGAGTACTAGGAGGAGTTTCAGTGACTCTTTTACTCAGCTGACCCACTTGTGCCTCCAAATTTCTTATAGAGGACCTTATTTCATTCATGAAACTGAGAGTGGTCATAGATAGATTGGAGACTATATTTGCTAATCTAGAGAGGCTCTGCTCAGAATTCTCTGTCTATTGCTGAGAAGATGATGGGAAAGGTTTGCTATTGCCAAACCTGTTTCTCCCACCATTATTGTTATTGAAGCCTTGTTGAGGCTTCTGTTGATCCTTCCATGAGAAATTTGGGTGATTTCTCCATGAAGAATTGTAGGTGTTTCCATAGGGTCTTCCCATGTAATTCACCTCTTCCAATGCAAGATTCTCAGGGTCATAAGCTTCTCCTTCAGAGGAGGCTTCTTTAGCACTGCCAGATGTAGCTTGCAATCCAATCAGATTCTGAGAAATTATATTGACTTGCTGAGTCAATATTTTGTTCTGAGCCAATATGGCATTCAGAGTATCAATCTCAAGAACTCTTTTCTTCTGAGTTGTCCTATTATTCACAAGATTTCTTTTAGAAGTGTACATGAACTGGTTATTTACAACCATTTCAATGAGTTCCTGGGCTTCTGCAAGCGTTTTCTTCAGATGAATAGATCTGCCTGCAGAATGGTCCAATGACATTTTGGATAACTTAGACAGACCATCATAGAAGATACCTATGACGCTCTATTCTAAAATCATGTCAGAAGGACACCTTCTAATCAATTGCGTGTATCTTTCCCAAGCTTCATAGAGGGATTCACTTTCCTTCTGTTTGAAGGTTTAAACTTCCACTCTAAGCTTACTCATCTTTTGAGGTGGAAATAATTTAGCTAAGAAAGCATTGACCAGCTTTTCCCAAGAGTTCAGGCTGTCTCTAGGTTGTGAGTTCAACCATATACTAGCTCTGTCTCTTACAGAAAAAGATAAAAGCATAAGTCTGTAGACCTCGGGATCAACTCCATTGGTCTTAACAATGTCACAGATTTGTAAAAATTCAGCCAAGAACTGATAAGGATCTTCCAATGGAAGTCCATGAAACTTGCAATTCTGTTGCATCAAAGAAACTAATTGAGGCTTAAGCTCAAAGTTTTTTGCTCCAATGGCAGAAATAGAGATGCTTCTCCCATAGAAGTTGGGACTAGGTGCAGTAAAGTCACCAAGCACCTTCCTTGCATTGTTGGCATTGTTGTTATTTTCGGCTGCCATGTCTTCTTCTTTTTCGAAGATTTCTGTCAGGTCCTCTCCAGAGAATTGTGCTTTAGCTTCTCTTAACTTCCTCTTCAGAGTCCTTTCAGGTTCAGGATCAGCTTCAACAAGAATGCCTTTATCTTTGTTCCTACTCATATGAAAGAGAAGAAAATAAGAAAAGTATGGAATCCTCTATGTCACAGTATAGAGATTCCTTGATGTGTCAGAGGAAAAGAAGAGTAGAAGGATGAGGTAGAGAGAGGAATTAGAACTTATAGAGAGGGAGGGGGTCCGAATTATTAAAGGAGGATAAGTGTTAGTGATTAAATAGAAAGAGATGAGAGAGAGGGTTTTCAAAAATTAAAAAGATTTTTGAAAAAGTGGTTAGTGATTTTCGAAAATTGGAAATGGAAAAGTGGTTAGGTGGTTTTGAAAAAGATAAGGAATGGTGATTAGTTGAAAAAGATTTGAAAATAATTTTAAAAAGATAAGAAGTTAGAAAAAAAGAGTTTGAAATCAAATTAAAAGAGATATGATTGAAAAAATTTTGATTTTAAAAAGATATGATTGAAAAGATATGATTGAAGAAAATTTAATTTTTAAAAAGATATGATTGAAAAGATATGGTCGAAAAAGATTTGATTTTTAAAACTGATGACTTAACTAATAAGAAATTAAAAGATATGATTCTAATATTCAAATATTGAACCTTTCTTAACAAGAAAGTAACAAACTTGAAATTTTTTAATCACAACATTAATTGTTAGCAAGGATTTTCGAAAATATTAAAAGAAAAATGAAAAAGATTTCATTTTGAAAAAGATATGATTGACATGAGAGGATATGAAAAAGATAAGATTTTGAAAAATTAGTTTTAAAACTTGAAAAACTGAAAAAGATTTGAATTGAAAACAAAACTACCTCCTTGGTGCTATCCTGGCGTTAAACGCCCAGAATGGTATCCATTCTGGCGTTTAAGGCCCACTTGTCTACCACCTTAGGCGTTAAACGCCCAACCAGGTACCCTGGCTGGCGTTTAAATGCTAGAATACCTTCTTCACTGGGCATTTTGAACGCCCAGCCTTTTTTCTGTTATTCCTCTGCTGTATGTTCTGAATCTTCAATTCTTTGTATTATTGACTTGAAAAGACATAATTTTGAAAATTTTTTTAATTTTTAATGATGAAACTAATCATGAAAAACTAAGATCGAATAAACAATGCATGCAAGAACACTTTGAATGTCAAGATGAACATCCAGAACATATTTTTGAAAATTTTTTTAAGAAAAGAAAGACATGCAAGACACCAAACTTAGAAAATTTCATACTAGAGACACTAACAAATTTAGAATGCACATGAGAAACAACAAAAGACACAAAACAAGAGAATTTAAAGATCAGACAAAGAAAATCATCAAGAACAACTTGAAGATCATGAAGAACACCATGCATGAGTTTTCGAAAATTTGCAAGAAAAATAAAAACATACAATTGATACCAAACTTAAAAATTGACACTAGACTTAAACAAGAAGCACATAATATTTTTGATTTTATGTTTTTATAATTTTTTTATTTTTTTTGAAAATTATTTTTGAAAAAGAAAATAAGAAACTCAAAATTTTTAATACGAATTCGAGGAATCATGCAATGTTAGTCTAAAGCTTCAGTCTAAAAAGATTAGACATGGCAAGCCAAGCTTTACCAGGACATTACATACAACAGCCAAATTGATGGGAATCAAAAAGGCTCCTGTGATGATAAAAGCATCATCTGAAACTCTAGAATTCATTCTTAAAAATTTTGAAGAACAAAATAAAAAGAAAAATGCCTAATCTAAGCAACAAGATGAACCATCAGTTGTCCAAACTTGAACAATCCTCGGCAACGGCGACAAAAACTTGGTACATGGAATCGTGATCTCACACACTTTCTTCACAACTCCGCGTAGCTGACCAGCAAGTGCACTGGGTCGTCCAAGTAATACCTTACGTGAGTAAGGGTCGATCCCACGTAGATTGTCGGCTTGAAGCAAGCTATGGTCACCTTGTAAATTTCAGTCAGGCAGATTCAAATGGTTATGGGGTTTTGAGAATTAAAAGATGAATAAAACATAAAATAAGATAGAGATACTTATGTAATTCATTAGTGGAAATTTCAGATAAGCGTGTGAAGATGCTTTGTTCCCTCTGAACCTCTGCTTTCCTATTGTCCTCATCCAATCTTGCGTACTCCCTTCCATGGCAAACTGTATGTTTGGGGATCACCGTTGTCAATGGCTACCGTCCGTCCTCTCAGTGAAAATGGTCCAGCTACGGGTTACGCAGGGCTAATCATCTGTCGATTCTTGATCGTGTCGGAATAAGATCCATTGATCCTTTTGCGCACTATCACTGCGCCCAGCACTCACGAGTTTGAAGCTCGTCACAGTCATCCCATCTCAGATCCTACTCGGAATACCACAAACAAGGTTTAAACTTTCCGGATCTCAAGAATGCTGCCAATTAATTCTAGCTTATACCATGAAGACTCTGATCTCACGAAATGGAAAGCTCTGTTGTCAGGAGAGACAACCATGCATCATGAACCAGGAGGCCAGGAGATGTGCATTCAAGCTTGTTTTCAGGTAGAACGGAAGTGGTTGTCAGGCACACGTTCATAAGTGAGAATGGTGATGAATGTCACTTGATCATCACATTCATCTTGTTGAAGTGCGTATGGATATCTTGGAACAAGAATAAGCTCAAATTGAATAGAAAACAGTAGTAATTGCATTAATTTATGAGGAATAGCAGAGCTCCATACCTTAATCTATGATGTGTAGAAACTCCACCGTTGAAAATATATAAGAACAAGGTCTAGACATGGCCGAATGGCCATGCTTCCCAAATAACTTGAAACAATCGAAAAAGGGTTCAAAGACCTGATCCCAAGATCAAAGATGATCAAAAGATGAAAATACAATTGTAAAAGGTCCAATTTATAGTGAACTAGTAACCTAGGGTTTACAGAAATAAGTAAATGATGCAGAAATCTGCTTCTGGGGCCCACTTCGTGTGTGCTTGGGCTGAGGATTGAAGCTTTCACGTGCATAAGCTTTTCTTGGAGTTAAACGCCAGCTCTGGTGCTAGTTTGGGCGTTTAACTCCAGCTTTTATGCCAGTTCTGGCGTTTAACGCCAGAAAAGGGTCTCTGACTAGCGTTTTGATGCCAATTTGGGCCATCAAATCTCGGGCAAAGTATGGACTATTAAACATTGCTGGAAATTCCAAGATGTCTACTTTGAAACGCAATTCAGAGCATGCCAATTGGGCTTCTGTAGCTCCAGAAAATCCACTTCGAGTGCAGGGAGGTCAGAATCCAACAGCATCTTCAGTCCTTTTTCAACCTCTGAATCAGATTTTTGCTCAAGTCCCTCAATTTCAGCCAGAAAATATCTGAAATCACAAAAAATACACAAACTCATAGTAAAGTCCAGAAATGTGATGTTAGAATAAAAACTAATAATTATATGCTAAAAACTAACTAAATCATATTAAAAACTACCTAAAAACAATGCCAAAAAGCATATAAATTATCCGCTCATCAAGCAACCTCAGAAGCTTCTAGATCTTGGACGCTTTCTGATTCCTAGCACCATAAGCACCATGACCTTTGATAAGGCTCTGTGTAACCTAGGATCAAGCTTTAACCTCATCCCACTCTCTGTAATGGAGAAGTTGGGAATCCTTGAGGTACAAGCTACACACATCTCATTAGAGATGGTAGACAAGACCATGAAGAAGTCGTATGGCTTAGTGGAGATTGGTTAAAGTTGAAAACCACTGCATCCCTGCAAACTTCATTATCTTGGACATAGGAGAGGATGAAGATGACTGTGTCATCCTTGGCATACCTTTCCTAGCCACAGGTAATGTTATCATTAATGTGGCTAAGGGAGAACTAACCCTAAAGTTAGGGGAGGACCACATCTTATTCAAGATGCCCCATCCCAATTCTCCCTCTAAAAAAGAGATAACTGTGCAACACTTAGTGTGCCAACCCTCTTTTTTGTGCAGAGCTCTGCTGAGCCCCAGACATCAAGTCTAAGTTTGGTGTTGGGTAGCCTTCAACAAGCTCTAAGCACAAAGGTACTAAAAAGAAAGTACCTAAAGGTTGGAGGGACAAGAAAGTTCCTACTGAAGGCCTCTTACCTGGAATGAGAGTTGTCTTCACTAAGAAGCCAGTCTTATCATACACAGTGAGTTGTGTCCTATCTCTAGAGTATGTAGAGCTCATTCATGAGGGGACATGAAGAAATTTTACTGTCAGGGGCAAAAATCTGAGCCCATACTCACCTCCGTAACGAGCTAACTGTCAAGCTAATGACGATAAAAGAGCGCTTGTTGGGAGGCAACCCAACTTTACTCAACTATATTTATTTTTATTTTGTTTTGTTTTGTTTTTCTTTCAGTTATTAGAGTCATGATCATGTGCACCAGTCAAGAGATAGAATTCACAGCAGTGAAAATAGAACACTCCAGAAAGAGTACGCTAGCCAGGGAGCAGCCCCTGGGCATTCAAATGCCAATGCAGAGAAGCAGGGAATCTGGATTCCCTAGCCTCTCAGGACTTGTAGGTACCACAGCATCTTCACCTACCTACCTACCCCTACTTACTTTCACACTACCCCATACACACTTTCCTATAAATGCCCCTCTCTATAATCCTTCATACACACACCTCTCATACCCTTACACACCCCACAAGGCCGAGCCCTCTCTCTCCCTCTATCTCCTTCTATTTTCTTCTTCTTCTTCTCCATTCTTCTATTTTGCTCGAGGATGAGCAAAGTTTTAAGTTTGATGTTGGGAAAGCATAGCTTTTTTTCTTTCTATTACCATTCATGGCATCCAAGGTTGGAGAATCCTCTAAGAAAAGGAAAGAAAAGGTAGTAGCCAATCCCTCTGAATCTTGGGAAATGGAAAGATTCATCACCAAAGTTCACCAAGACCACTTCTATGAAGTAGTGGCTGAGAAGAAAGAGATCCCTAAGGTCCCTTTCATGCTCAAGAAGAATGAGTATCCAAAAATCCGAAGAGAGATCTGGAAAAGAGGTTGGGAAGTCCTAACCAATCCCATTCAAGAGGTTGGAATTCTCATGGTGCAAGAGTTCTATGCTAATGAATGGGTTACTAAAAATCATGACACTAGTGTGAACCCAAATCCAAGGAATTAGATCACAATGGTTTAAGGAAGAACCTTAGATTTCGGCCTGGAAAGTGTGAGGTTGGCATTCAACATGCCTCTAATGCAAGGAGATCCTCATCCTTACACTAGGAGAGTCAACCATGATCAGAGATGGAAGCCCATTCAACTAAGAAGGGTTGACCTTAAGCCCATAGCTAGAGGGTGGTTGGAATTCATCCAAAGACCCATCATCCCCACTAGAAATCAGTCAGAAGTGACCATTGACAGAGCCATCATGATACATTGCATCATGATTGTAACTGAGGTGGAAGTTCATGAGGTAATTCCTCAAGAACTGTACAAGGTAGCTGAGAAGCCTCACACAAATGCCAAGTTGGCATTTTCACACCTCATATGTCATCTATGCAATTCAGCTGGAATTGTCATAAATGGAGATGTTTCCATTAGAGAGGATAAGCCCATCACTAAGAAGCGGATGGGGCAAACTAGAGAGCATGCACAGGAGCCTGTGCACTTGCCTCAGTACGAGATCCCTGAGATGTCTCAATGGATGTATTTTCCTCCCCAAAGCTATTGGGATCAATGGCAAACTTCTCTTGGAGAATTGAGCACTAACATGAAGGAATTGAGGATGAAACATCAAGAGCATGCTACCACCCTCAATGAAATCAGAAAAGATCAAAGAGACATAAGGGAAGACCAAAGGGCTACGAGGAAAGAGCAACAAAGGTAAAAGGATGACATAGAAGAGATCAAGCAGCACATTGGATCATCAAGGAGGAACACTAGATGCTACCATTAATGGTGGATTCGTTCTCTTTTACACCCCTTTCCTATTATTTATTTTCCTATTTTCTGTCTGTTTTACTTTCTGTTCTCTTGTTCTAGTTGCATGATCATTTGCATTGATGTCTTAAAGATGTAAAATGTTCCATATATCTGTCACCTTGCTTGAAAGAAAATTTTTATTGAAAAGAACTGAGCAATGCATGAATTTCAAGTTTAAAATAAGATTAGTTTAATTATGTTGATGTGGTGTCATTTGCTTTTGTCATCTGAATGAATGAAATAAACAATGCCTATTTGAAGTTGAAATTTTAGAATGTTGGATCTTGAAAGAATAAGAAAAAAAGAAAAGTATTATTGATAATCTGAAAACCCTAAAAATTGATTCTTAAAGCAAGAAAAAGTAGTAAAAAGAAAAAGAAAAAGCATGTTGCAAAAGAAAAAAAATTATATGCATGCAAAAAAGAAAGAAAAAATGGCAAAAAAAAAAACAAAAAAAAAAGCAGAAAAATCCATTACTACCCAAAAATGCAAGAAAAGGAGGGCAGTTTGAAAAAGCTAGTAACCCTTTAAACCAAAAGGCAAGGGTAAAAGGACCCAAGGCATTGAGCATTAATAGATAGGAGGGCCCAAAGGAATAAAATCTGGGCCTGAGCAGTTAAAGTCGTGGTCCAAAGCAAAAAGAGTATGCTTAAGAACTCTGGACACCTCTATTTGGGGACTCTAGCAAAGCTGAGTCACAATCTGAAAAGGTTCACCCAGATAAAGTGTCTGTGGCATGAATGTATCCAATGGTAATACTAGAAAACAGAGTGCTTAGGGTCATGGCCAAAACTCAAAAAGTTGTGTTCAAGAATCAAAATAACCTTAACTAGGAGAGTCAATGATATGATCTGGATTCTAAGTTCCTAAAGATGCCAACCATTCTGAGTTTCAATGGATAGTGAGATGCCAAAACTATTCAGAAGCAAAAAGCTACTAAGTCCTGCTTATCTGATTTTAACTACGCTTCTTTTGAAACTTAGAAATTTAATGTATCTTAATTTTCTTTTTTATCCTACTGTGTTTTTAGTTGCTTGGGGACAAGCAACAGTTTAAGTTTGGTGTTGTGATTAGCGGATATTTTATACGCTCTTTGACATCATTTTCATATAGTTTTTAGTAGTTTTTGTTTAGTTTTTATTAAGTTTTTATAGGTTTTAGTGTTAGATTCATATTTTTGGATTCTACTATAAGTTTTTGTGTTTTTGTACAATTTTAGGTATTTTCTGGCTGAAATTGAGGTGTTGGAGCAGAAGTCTGATTCAGAGAGAGAAAGCACTGCAGATGCTGTTCGGATCTGACATACCTACATTTAGAAGAGATTTTCTGAAGCTGTGGAAAGCTGACTTCTAGAGCTTTCCAGCAATATATAATAGTCCATACTTTGCTTCGGATTAGAAGGCCCAAAACTGGTGTCCAACTCCAGCTACCTGCCCCTTTCCAGGCGTCCCGCGCCCAAAAGCAGAGACCAGTGTCCAAACCCCCCAATGAGGACCCCTAGCTGGCATTCCACGCCCAAGAGACCTCATAGCACGTGGATCTCATCAAAGCCTAGCCCAAACACTCACTAAGTGGGCCCCAGAAGTGGATTTTAGTGCTAAAAAGACTATTTTACCCTTACTAGTCATATGTTTAGTATTTAAAGTGTATTTTTACATAATCAAGGACATCACGGAGGACTTTATGCTATTTTCGAGTTTTACAAGTATTTTTACTTCAGTAGGAGTTTTTAAATCTCCTAGGTTGAGGGGAGGAGCCCTGCTGAGTCCTATGAATTAATAAAAGTACTACTATTTCTCTTCGATCCGTGTTTGATTAATTCTAAGATGTATATTCATACTTCATCGTGGTGAAAAGGATGATCTGACAAATCAGCTCTATTTATCACATTAAGATAAACGTGCCTGACAAACAACTGCGTCTACATGGGTTCAAAATGCGTCTTTCACCAGACAACGACGAACCAAAAGCTTGAATATACGTCTCTCAGACGGCTAATCCATGGCTTTGTTGGGGACTTCTCGAGACATCAGTTCAGCCGATTTTTGAGAAGATTAGGGTCTCTGTGGTAGAGGCTAGAATCCAAAGATGCAGCATTCTCTGAGGTGGAAGATCCGACCTTGTCTGTGGCGTTTTGAGTAGGATCATTAAGGAGAATGGACTGTATGAGCTTCATCCTCAATCAAAATGGATCCACACTAAATCTGGGATTCAAATCTGGAGGAGTATTGGTAGCTGCTCAAACCAGTATCAATCACATATAGCCTGCCATTGAAGAAATCACTCACAAGCAAAGAGAGCAGTAATACCGGAGTTAATTCAGAAAGACAACACAACTCCAATCCTTAACCATATTCCTATTAGTATTTTCTACCTCTTTTTCTTTATTCCTCTTATAAATAGTTTCTCTTTATGAATGAAAACATATAAACCTTCTGATTCTGCCTGACTAAGACCTGCAAGATAACCATAGCTTGCTTCAAACCACAATCCTCATGGGATCGACCCTGACTCACTCAGGTATTACTTGGATGACCCAGTGCACTTGCTGGTACAACAGTACAAAAGTGTGGGGAATCGTGCTACCAAGGACTATACATAGTTTTAAGTGTAGGCAGGTCGAGCGACTAGATCGACTGTTAGGTGAAACATTTTCCTTCCGAACACTTGCATTTCGATTTATTTTATTATGATTTTTGGACGTTACTAGTACGTAAATATTTTGATTTACCTTTTTATTGCACTTTATTATTTTGGTTTACATATATTTTAGTTATCTATGATAGTTTTTCTTTTAGTCCTTGCATTTTCTTTATTTAGATTTGTATATATTTTAAAAATCTTTCCGAGTTTTAGCATATTTTACTTCTGTCATATGGTTTGTACATATGTATCTTTACCTTTTAGTTTTGATTGGATAATGTGATAATTGGACCTAGTTTACTTTCCTATATATGCATAAGATGATTTAGATTGATAAAGAATAGGAAAAGAACTTAGAATTTTTACTTTTCATCCGATCACATTATACATATACATATAATAAGTTTAATCAAAATAATTAATTTTTAAGACATTTCTCTATAGGGCATCCCATTTATTTGAGTTGAAGCTTTTTATTAAACTTGCTTGAAAAACATTATGGAACATAGATGAGATCTAGAACACACAACCAAGTGAGATGTGACCTTTAATGTGTGGTTGTATTATATTAACCACTAGTTTTATTCTTGTGTGTTATTCTCTTTCTATGATTGCAATCTTTGACTTGTTTAATTCTTTATGTCCAATATTTTGTGTATGAATGCATTTACATGATTGAGGCCTTTATTTTATTTAGCTTATTTATCCAAATGGCCTTACCATTTTATCTACCATTGTTAGAAAATATTGAGCCTATTTAATCCCTTTTTTGTTCTTAATTTTAGCACAACACTACTTCTAGGTAAAAAAATAAGTGTCCTTAATTTGGATCTTTGATTAGCTCAGGCTAGTGAGAGTTTGCATCATCTAAGTGTGGGAAATTTTAAAATATGGGTTGAGAAAAATAGGTATTTTACTTTTTTTGTTGAAAATCTTGGGAATTGGGTGCATACTCATGCATTGAATATTGAACTATATGCATTAATCTTTGTGCATATATTATGTTATTGAAAATAAAAAATTTGAAAAAAAAAAAGAGGAAAAGAAAAAAGAAAACGAAAAAGAAAATGAGAAAACAATAAAAAGGGGATAAATGTTACCCCAAAAAGAAAAGTTTGAGAAATAAATGAATATCTTATATGAATTGGAAGAATGCATGAGTATGTAAAAAGTGAATAATGGGTAATTAGGTTTTGAATTAGAGTTGAATAGGTTATCATATGTTAGGTGGGAGTTTAAGTTAATCAAAGATTCAAATTCTAGTCCACTTAGCCAAATACAATCTTACTTTGACCCTAGCCCTATTACAATCCTTGAAAAAGTTCTCATGATACTCGTATACATGCATTGAATAATTGTTAATTATTAGAAGGGAATTAAGTGAATCAACCCTAAACACTTGAGCAATTAGAGATTCTACACATACAGTGAGGGCTTCGATTGCACAATTCTATGTTTTCACCTTTTATTATCTATTATCTTGCAAGTTATTATATCTTTTGAAACTCAAATTGATTCATGAAATTGCATTTATTGCTATATTGAGTTAGCCCTCTATGTATATATGTTTTCTTGCAAATTGATTTGATTTGACCAAGTAGATATAAATAAATAGTAGATAGATAAATAGAAAAAGATAGAAAAGATATAGATAGTTTACTTTTAATAAATGTTGAATATCCCTTGATCTTGTCTTTCTTAATTCTTAACATGAGGACATCCTATTGTTTAAGTGTGGGGAGGTTGATAAATCCATATTTTATGATGAATTTTGGATTTAAAAGAGTGAAATTTATTAACTTATCTTGCATTTATTCATTGAAATTGCATGTTTTTGTGAATTTTTCCTAATTGTTCTTAATTGTGAAAAACATGCTTTTACGCTTTAAAATGGCTAAATTTAATTCACTTTTATCCCATTCGATTCCTTGATATGTTTGTTTAAGTGATTTAAGGTTTAGAAGGCAAGAATGGTGGTGGACGAAATTGTGATCACATCAATGTAGTATTCTTTGTTGTTGTATGGAATCATTATTGTGGCTCTTGGCTATGTGTGGACACAACTCCGTTCAACTTAACCAGCAAGTGTACTGGGTCATCCAAGTAAAACCTTACGTGAGTAAGGGTCGATCCCACAGAGATTGTTGGTATGAAGCAAGCTGTGGTCACCTTGTAAATCTCAGTCAGGTAGGGTCAACTGTAATTGGATTAGATATTTAAAAGATAAATAAAATAAAGGGATAGAAATACTTATGTAAATCAATAGTGGGAATTTCAGATGGGCGTATGGAGATGCTGTGCTCCTCTCGTATCTCTACTTTTTTATTACATTCTTCCAATCCTTCTTACTCCTTTCCATGGCAAGCTGTATGTAGGGCATCACCATCATCAATGGCTACTTTTAATCCTCTCGGGAAAATGGTCCTATGCGCTGTTACTGCACGGCTAATCATCTGTCGGTTCTCAATCAGGTTGGAATAGAATCCCTTGATTCTTTTGCGTCTGTCACTAACGCACAGCCTTCAGGAGTTTGAAGCTCGTCACAGTCATTCAATACCGGAATCCTACTCGGAATACCACAGACAAGGTTAGACTTTCCGGATTCCCATGAATGCCGCCATCAATTCTAGCTTATACCACGAAGATTCTGATTAAGGAATTCAAGAGATACGCGCCCGGTCTAAGGTAGAACGGAAGTGGTTGTCAATCATGCGCGTTCATAGGTGAGAATGATGATGAGTGTCACGGATCATCACATCCATCAAGTTGAAGTGCAACGAATATCTTAGAATAGGAATAAAGATAATTGAATAAGAAATAGTAGTAATTGCATTAAAACTTGAGGTACAGCAGAGCTCCACACCCTTAATCTATGGTGTGTAGAAACTCCACCATTGAAAATACATAAGTAAAAGGTTCAGGCATGGCCGAATGGCCAGCCCCCAAAACGTGATCAATAGTCTCCTAAGATGAAGAATAAAACAAAACTGAGACCAAAGATGAAACGTGGTCAAAAGACGTCTAATACACTAGTAAAAAGTCTTATTTATACTAAACTAGCTACTAAGGTTTACATGAGTAAGTAATTGATGCATAAATCCACTTCCGGGGCCCACTTGGTGTATGTTTGGGCTGAGCTTGATCTATCCACGAGCTAAGGCATTTATTGGAGTTGAACTCCAAGTTATAACGTGTTTTGGGCATTCAACTCCGGATCATGACGTGTTTCTGGCGTTTAACTCTAGACAACAGCATGTACTTGGCGTTCAACGCCAAGTTACGTCGTCAATTTCCGAATAAAGTATGGACTATTATATATTGCTGGAAAGCTATGGATGTCTACTTTTTAACGCCGCTGAGAGCGCGCCATTTGGAGTTCTGTAGCTCCAGAAAATCCATTTCGAGTGTATGGAGGTCAGATTCCAACAGCATCAGCAGTCCTTTTGTCAGCCTTTTTCAGAATTTTGCTCAAATCCCTCAATTTCAGCCAGAAATTACCTGAAATCACAAAAAAATACACAAACTCATTGTAAAGTCCAGAAATGTAAATTTAACATAAAAACTAATGAAAACATCCCTAAAAGTAGCTTGACCTTACTAAAAACTACCTAAAAACAATGCCAAAAAGCGTATAAATTATCCGCTCATCACAACTCCAAACTTAAATTGTTGCTTGTCCCCAAGCAACTGAAAATCAATTGAGATTAAAAGAAGAGAATATACTATAAATTTCAAAATATCAATGAATATTAATTCTAAGTAGATGAGCGGGACTTGTAGCTTTTTGCTTCTGAACAGTTTTGGCATCTCACTTTTTCCTTTGAAATTTAGAATGATTGGCTTCTCTAGGAACTTAGAATTTCGGATAGTGTTATTGACTTTCCTAGTTAAGCATGTTGATTCTTGAACACAGTATCCATTGATGCTCAAAGCCTTGGATCCTTTTTACCCTTGCCTTTTGGTTTTAAGGGCTATTGGCTTTTTCTGCTTGCTTTTTCTTTTTCTTTCTATATATTTTTTTCGCCATTTTCTTTCTTTTTTTTCACAAGCTTTTTACTTTTCACTGCTTTTTCTTGCTTCAAGAATCAATTTCATGATTTTTCAGATCATCAATAACATTTCTCTTTGTTCATCATTCTTTCAAGAGCCAACAATTTTAACATTCATAAACAGCAAGATCAAAAATATGCACTGTTCAAGCACTCATTTAGAAAACAAAAAGTATTGTCACCACATCAATATAATTAAATTAAATTCAAGGATAAATTCGAAATTCATGTACTTCTTGTTCTTTTGAATTAAAAACATTTTTCTTTTAAGAGAGGTGAAGGATTAATGGAATTTATTCATAGCTTTAAGGCATAGTTACTAACTACTAATGATCATGAAGTAGAGACACAAAACATAAATAAACATGAAGCATAAAAAAAATAGAGAAATAAGAACAAGGAATGAGTCCACCTTAGTGAGGGTGGCGCCTTCTTGAAGAACCAATGGTGCTCTTTGAGCTCCTCTATGTCTCTTCCTTGCTTCTGTTGAATGATTCCTAGTAATTTTGGTGCTCCTATCCTTAGTTGCTCCCAATAATTGTGTGGAGGACAATTTATCCCCTGAGGTATCTCATGGATCTCTTGATTTGCAGTCAAATGTTCTACCACTGAGCTATAAACCCTTTACATGAGTCTTTCCATCACCCATGACTCAGAGGTGGAAGCTTTTGTCTTTCTTTTTTTTTCTCTTCTTCTTTTTCTTTTTTCTTTTTTTTTGGATGTCTCTGGCCTTAGGTGCCATTAATGGTTATGGAAAAGCAAAAAGCTATGCTTTTACCACACCAAACTTAGAAAATTGCTCGCCCTCGAGCAAGAGAAGAAAGAAAAGATGAAGAATAAGAAGAAGATATGGAGGAGATTGAGGGATGTGTGTATTCGGCTATATGGGTGGGATTGGGTGGGAAAGAGAATTTGAATTTTAAAGGTAGGTGGTGTATGGGGAAGAGTGGATAGATGTAGGTGGTAAATGAAAAACAGAAGGGATGACCATGAATGGAGAGAGAGGGTGAGGTAGGTGGGGATCCTGTGGGGTTCACAGATCCTGAGATGATCCTGTGGGATCCATAGATCCTGAGGTGTCAAGGAATTCCATCCCTGTACCAAATAGGCATGTAAAATGTCTTTGCATACCATTCTGGCATTTAAACGCCGAGTGGTGCAAGTTCTGGGTGTTCAACGCCCATGTAAAGCATGTTTCTGGTGTTGAACGCCAGTTTCATGCTTGTTACTGGCGTTCAGCGCCAGCTTTTCTTCTAGGCACATTCCTGGCGTTCAGTGCCAGAATGTTGCTTGTTTCTGGCGTTCAGCACCAGATTCATGCTCTGTTCTGGCGTTGAACGCCAGCCAGATGCTCCTTACTGGCGTTGAACGCTAGCCTGTGCTTCCTCCAGGGTGTGATTTTTCTTCTGCTGTTTTTGATTCTGTTTTTAATTTTTATTGTTTTTTCGTGACTCCTCATGATCATGTACCTAATAAAACACAAAATAACAATAAAATAAAATAAAAATTAGATAAATAAAATTGGGTTGCCTCCCAACAAGCGCTTCTTTAATGTCAATAGCT
>NC_029776.3:40615014-40615411 GCF_000817695.3 Arachis duranensis | reverse complement strand
ATCTAAGATTATGAAATCAGTAGGGATGTAAAGGCCTTCAACCTTTACTAACACGTCCTCTACTATTCCATAAGCTTGTCTCAATGACTTGTCTGCCAATTGTAATGAGAACAAGACAGGTTGTACCTCAATGATCCCCAGCTTCTCCATTACAGAGAGTGGCATAAGATTTATCCCTGACCCCAGATCACATAGAGCTTTTTCAAAGTTCATGGTGCCTATGGTACAAGGTATTAAGAACTTTCCAGGATCTTGTCTCTTTTGAGGTAAAATTTTCTGAATCCAAGTATCTAGTTCACTGATGAGCAAGGGAGGTTCACTTTCCCAAGTCTCATTACCAAACAACTTGGCATTCAGCTTCATGATAGCTCCTAAATATTGAGCAACTTGCTCTCCA
>NC_029776.3:40550663-40614847 GCF_000817695.3 Arachis duranensis | reverse complement strand
CTTCTTACTTGAGAGACGTCCCAAGAGGTCCTCCTCACTAGGATTTTCGTCCTCCTCCTCCCTTGTGCATTCGGCCATATTGATTAAATCAATGGCCTTGCACTCTCCTTTTGGATTCTGTTCTGTATTGCTTGGGAGAATACTGAGAGGAGTTTCAATGACTTTCTTACTCAGCTGGCCCACTTGTGCCTCCAGATTTCTGATGGAGGATCTTGTTTCACTCATAAAACTGAAAGTGGCCTTTGACAGATCAGAGACTAAATTGGCTAAATTAGAAGTGTTTTGTTCAAAATTCTCTGTCTGTTGCTGAGAAGATGATGGAAAAGGCTTGCTATTGCTCAGCCTATTACGTCCACCATTGTTAAAGCCTTGTTGAGGCTTTTGTTGATCTTTCCATGAGAAATTTGGATGATTTCTCCATGATGAGTTATAGGTGTTTCCATAAGGTTCACCCATGTAATTAACCTCTACCATGGCAGGGTTCTCAGGATCATAAGCTTCTTCAGAAGCTGCCTCTTTAGTACTGTTGGATGCATGTTGCCATCCATTCAACTTTGAGAGATCATGTTGACTTGCTGAGTCAACACTGTTCTGAGCCAATATGGCATTCAGAGCATCAATTTCAAGAACTCCCTTCCTCTGAGGCGTCCCATTATTCACGGAATTTCTCTCAGAAGTGTACATGAATTGGTTATTTGCCACCATGTCAATGAGTTCTTGAGCCTCTTCAGGCGTTTTCTTTAGGTGAATAGATCCACCTGCAGAATGGTCCAATGACATTTTCGAAAATTCAAACAGACCATAATAAAATATATCCAATATGGTCCATTCTGAAAATATGTCAGATGGACACCTTTTGGTCAGCTGCTTGTATCTTTCCCAAGCTTCATAGAGGGATTCACCATCTTTTTGTTTGAAGGTTTGAACATCCACTCTCAGCTTGCTCAGCTTTTGAGGAGGAAAGAATTTATTCAAGAAGGCAGTGACCAGCTTACCCCAGGAGTCCAGGCTATCTTTAGGTTGTGAATTCAACCATATTCTAGCTCTGTCTCTTACAGCAAAAGGGAAAAGCATGAGTCTGTAGACTTCAGGATCAACTCCATTCGTCTTTACAGTCTCACAGATGTGCAAGAAATCAGTTAAAAACTGATAAGGATCTTCAGATGGAAGTCCATAAAACTTGCAGTTTTGTTACATTAAGGCAACTAGCTGAGGTTTCAGCTCAAAGTTGTTGGCTCCAATGGCAGGAATGGAGATGCTTCTTTCATCAAATTTGGATGTTGGCTTTGTGAAGTCACCAAGCATTCTCCTTGCATTATTATTATTTTTGGCTGCCATCTCCTTCTCTTGTTTTAATATTTCTGAAAGGTTACCTTTAGATTGTTGTAACTTAGCTTCTCTTAATTTTCTCTTCAGAGTCCTTTCAAATTCTGGATCAATTTCAACAAAAGTGCCTTTATCCTTGTTCCTACTCATATGAAAGAGAAGAAAACAAGAAAAGAAAGAGGAATCCTCTATGTCACAGTATAGAGATTCCTTTGTGTTAGTAGAAAAAGAGAGGGGAGAAGAATGAAGAAGAATGAATAGTCTGTATAAAGAGTAAGGATAGGGGAGGTGAAGAGAAGTGTTAGTAAATAAATAATTAAATAGAATAAGAAAAGAGAGGGGAATTTCGAAAAATAATTTTGAAAAAGGGGTTAGTAATTTTTGAAAATTAAAGATAAGATGTAATTAAAATTAAAACATGAAACAATTAGTTAATTAAAAAGAATTTTTGAAAAAGGGGTGAGATATTTTCGAAAATTAGAGAGGAAAGAGTAGTTAGGTGGTTTTGAAAAAGATAAGAAACAAACAAAAAGTTAATTAGTTAGTTGAAAAAAATTTTAAAATCAAATTTTAAAAGATAAGAAGATAAGAGGTTAGATAAGATATTTTGAAATCAAATTTTGAAAAAGATAAAATTTTTGAAAAAGATAAGATAAAAGATAAAAAGATTTAATTTTTTAAATTTAAGATTACTTACTTCACTAACAAGAAACTTCAAGATAAGATTCTAGAACTTAAAGATTGAACCTTTCTTAACAAGAAGGTAACAAACTTCAAATTTTTGAATTAATCACATTAATTGTTAGTGTAATTTTGAAAATATGATATAAAGATAAGAAAAAGATTTTGAAAATAATTTTGAAAAATTTTTGAAATTTTCGAAAAATAGAAAAAAAATGAAAAAGATATAATTTTTGAAAAAGATTTTAAAAAGATAAGATTTTTTAAATTGAAAATTTGACTTGACTTGTAAGAAACAACTAATTTTGAAAATTTTTGACTAAGTCAACTCAAATTTTCGAAAATTATGAGAAAAATAAGGAAAAGATAATTTTTGATTTTTTTGAATTTTTAATGATGAGAGAGAAAAACACAAAAATGACCCAAAACAAGAAAATTTTGGATCAAAACACAAGATGCATGCAAGAACACTATGAATGTCAAGATGAACACCAAGAACACTTTGAAGATCATGATAAACATCAAGAACACATTTTTGAAAAATTTTTTATGCAAAGAAAACATGAAAGACACCAAACTTAGAAATCTATAATGCATGGACTCTAACAAACAAAAAATGCATATGAAAAACAACAAACAACACAAAACAAGAAAACATCAAGATCAAACAAGAGGACTTACCAAGAACAACTTGAAGATCATGAAGAACACTATGAATGCATGAATTTTCGAAAAATGCAAGAAAAAAATTTTAAATAATGCAATTGACACCAAACTTAAAAATTGACTCAAGACTCAAACAAGAACACAAAATATTTTTGGTTTTTTTGATTTTATGATTTTTTTTATTTTTATTGATTTTTTTCGAAAATATTTTTGGAAAAACGAAAAAGAAAAGAAAAATTTTGAAAAAGTTTTTTGAAAAGAAAATTACCTAATCTGAGCAACAAGATGAACCGTTGTCGAAACTCGAACAATCCCCGGCAACGGCGCCAAAAACATGGTGGACGAAATTGTGATCACATCAATGTAGTATTCTTTGTTGTTGTACGGAATCATTATTGTGGCTCTTGGCTATGTGTGGACACAACTCCGTTCAACTTAACCAGCAAGTGTACTGGGTCATCCAAGTAATACTTTACGTGAGTAAGGGTCGATCCCACAGAGATTGTTGGTATGAAGCAAGCTATGGTCACCTTGTAAATCTCAGTCAGGTAGGGTCAACTGTAATTGGATTAGATATTTAAAAGATAAATAAAATAAAGGGATAGAAATACTTATGTAAATCAATAGTGGAAATTTCAGATAGGCGTATGGAGATGCTGTGCTCCTCTCGTATCTCTACTTTTTTATTACATTCTTCCAATCCTTCTTACTCCTTTCCATGGCAAGCTGTATGTAGGAAATCACCATCATCAATGGCTACTTTTAATCCTCTCGGAAAAATGGTCCTATGCGCTGTCACTGCACAGCTAATCATCTGTCGGTTCTCAATCAGGTTGGAATATAATCCCTTGATTCTTTTGCGTCTGTCACTAACGCCCAGCCTTCAGGAGTTTGAAGCTCGTCACAGTCATTCAATACCGGAATCCTACTCAGAATACCACAGACAAGGTTAGACTTTCCGGATTCCCATGAATGCCACCATCAATTCTAGCTTATACCACGAAGATTCTGATTAAGGAATCCAAGAGATACGCGCCCGGTCTAAGGTAGAACGGAAGTGGTTGTCAATCACGCGCGTTCATAGGTGAGAATGATGATGAGTGTCAGCCCCCAAAACGTGATCAATAGTCTCCTAAGATGAAGAATAAAACAAAACTGAGACCAAAGATGAAACATGGTCAAAAGACGTCTAATACACTAGTAAAAAGTCTTATTTATACTAAACTAGCTACTAGGGTTTACATGAGTAAGTAATTGATGTATAAATCCACTTCCAGGGCCCACTTGGTGTATGTTTGGGCTGAGCTTGATCTATCCACGAGCTGAGGCGTTTATTGGAGTTGAACTTCAAGTTATAACGTGTTTTGGGCGTTCAACTCCGGATCATGACGTGTTTCTGGCGTTTAACTCCAGACAGCAGCATGTACTTGGCGTTCAATGCCATGTTACGTCGTCCATTTCCGAATAAAGTATGGACTATTATATATTGCTGGAAAGCTCTGGATGTCTACTTTCCAACGCCGTTGAGAGCGCGCCATTTTGAGTTTTGTAGCTCCAGAAAATTCATTTCAAGTGCAGGGAGGTCAGATTCCAACAGCATCAGCAGTCCTTTTGTCAGCCTTTTTCAGAATTTTGCTCAAGTCCTTCAATTTCAGCCAGAAATTACCTGAAATCACAGAAAAACATACAAACTCATAGTAAAATCCAGAAATGTTTTAGGTAGAATTCTAGAGAAAGAAACTCCAACTTTTCTCTAGGAATTTAGCGTTTTTAGTTTATTTTCTCCTTAGATTTAGGTTTTGATCTTGCTCTAGTGTAGTTTTCTTTTTATTTTCTAGTTTAATTATCTGAATTCACTTAGTCTTACTTGTTAATTTCTTTATTTTGTCACTTTTATTTATTGAACAGTTGTTAATTTTTATTTTCTTTTAATGCAATTGATGTCTTTCCATGTTTATTGTTACTTGTTTAAGTGGTGATTATTGTTTTCTTGTTTTGGTAGTTATAGATTTTATAATTCTTGCAATTTACCATGTTTTCTTTTTATGTATTTCAATTGTTTGTTAAGATGAGTTTCTTAGTTTTAGATTATAATTTTGTTTTGGCTTGGAATTGAGGATTTAGGTGACCTTGAGTCATTGATATCTAATATTGATTAGTAATTTAGGGTTATTAGTTGGTTTTGATTCTACTGATGCTAGTCTTTCACTAAGCTAATTAGTGAGTTTGCTAGGACTTGTGGATTAAGATCAATTATGCTTATTTGACTTTCTCCCAATTTTAGGAGATGACAAAGCAGGATTAACTCTTCTTAATTGCTATGTTTGTGGTCAATGACTTAGATAGGAACCCTTAATTCTCAATCCTTACGAAGATGCCTTTTTAGCATTTGAATTTTCTTGTTTGCTCTTTACTTTCTTGTAATTTAATTTCTTGTCTTTTGCTATTATAACCCTTTCCCCTCATAACTAATTATGCACACACTTCACTGCAATTCCTTTGAGAGACGATCTGGGATTTAAAACTCCCAGTTTTTATTGATTTGAATTCATGAGAATCAAATTAAACTCTGATACAAGTCATTTGTTGGTTTGAAACTATACTTGCAACGAGATTCTTTTCGAGTTTTCAGTAGGATAACATTTCTAAATAGAGACGATGTAAAACGTTACGAACCCGCTAGGCAATCCTATACTCCAATCAACCTAAAGTTCAAGACTAAAGTCCTTTCTAAACCAAATAGGATAATCAGAAACTAAATCTTCAAGAATAAATGATCTCAGATTCTCAATTCCTCTCAATACAAGTCATAAGTCTTCTCATTATCACAATAATTCTAACTCAATAATTTCAGCGTCAAAACTCATTTAACCACAAGCCTCCGCTTGTCACATTCTATCAGGAATAGCCCTCAGCATCACCACCACCAGCATGAGGGATCTCTCAGTTATGCAAGTACAGACAAAATGATACAAAAAATACACAAATAGAGAGAACAGATAAAGCATTTAAATCAAGTAGCATATAGATACATTTAATCAAGAAGGCAAACCAAATACAAGATGCATGCCAAAAAAGTATGCACAAATGAAAATGATGCATATCTGCCCTATGGCCAATGAGCTCATTTGTCGGTTATACAGTCAAACCTGACATATCCAATAGCTAACCCTAGACAGTCTCTTGGTGTGCACATCCCCAAGAGAAATTCACATCTCTTGGAGGAATCATCCGGAAAAGTATAAGTGTCCGGCCATATCTTGTGACATAGGGTCAACAAAGTCTCAAGTCTCAACCCAGAACAAGTGGGGCAAACCACTGCATCTACCCAAGGAGTCTCAATCCTCAATCTAGAGCAAGTGGAGCAAACTACACCCTTGTATCTACCCAAGGAGGTATCATATCAATCAATATTTAATTTATTACAAGTAGGATAACACCCAGACCTCGCTATAAACAGATATTCAATTAATATACAAGTAGGATATCACCCATACCTTGCCATCTCAGCCAATCAGGCCATATCCAGTCATCGCCAATCTCATTATTCATGTCTTATGTCAATTTAGTATTCAGTAAACTTACTATTCACAGGCTTTCCTCAATATTCATCAACTTTAATCCACAACCTCCTACAACTATCAATTTAATCCAATCCATATGTTCATACTCTTTTCCAAGCCTAAAAACAAGTTGTTGGACCTTAATTAGGGGTTATGGAAGTTTACAAGCTTGTCGGGAAGGCTAAACAGTTAAAAATAGAGTTTCTGTGTGAAAACAGGACTTGTCCATACGCATCATCTTATGCATACGCACGAGTCAGAGGCACTTCCCAGCTTGTGCGTACGCATGAGCAGTCGTGCGTACGCACAACTTGTAAAATCCCACTCGTGCGTACGCATTACCCTTGTGCGTACGCACGATCCTTGACACTCGTTCCGACCTGTGAGTTTGCATCATTGTGTGTGTTGGTACACATACCAGAATTTTTGGTTTTTCTGCAATACTTAGAAATTTCAGTTTTCAAACTCCAGTATCAATCTTTCATAACCTTCTCTACAAAATTCTGTTTTCCATCATCTTTAGATGGTTTTAAAGGTCTTTTGACTAGCTTTAATTTAAGAAACTTTCATTCAATTCCGAACTCTGAGCGCTAAGTTATGGCCTATGGAAGTTGGTTAAAATCTGATTTTTACCCAAATGATCACTTATGCCATTTTTCAATTCAATTCCAAAACCACTTACAAACCAAACCTCCTCTACTCCCAATCATCAATTTTCAATCAATCCAAGCCTAATTAACCCAATTATCCCATCAATCATTCATTTTCAATAATTTCCATCAATATTCAATATAATCAATTATAACACGCATTGCTTCAATCATAATCCACACACTTGCCTTCACTTACCACTTGGGGGATTCTTCACCCCATCATGACATCCAGCCCAAATTGTTTTACCAATCATCAATGGTATCATTATACATCAAATTTCATTCAACATATAACATATTCAACATATCTCATATCCAAGCTCAACAACAATTTAATTCATAATTCACAACAACAACAACCAACAATCGATATTCAACTAACTAATCACAAACACAAGTAATTCCATTCAATCCTATCCTAGAGGCAATTAACCTAGGTAGTCACATAATCGTACATAACGCCTACTCGAAAATAAAACTCATATGTCTTAGATGGCGGTTCCAAATCCTCAAATCAAATTCTTCACGTCGGAACTCAAGCCTCAATCGGAATCCTCACCACTTCGAGCTTGCAATCACTCTCGCACAGAATTTGCACCAAACTAATCCATTCCGTATCAATGCAAGCTAACCCAAACCAATTTCATCTAACCACGTTCAATTTTCACCACATTCACACTAAGTTGATAACTCAAATTTGTGCAAAACCAAAGAAATCATGATTGAATCTTCCCTAAATATTGAAAACTCGAATTTCTCTCAATATCCAAAACAAAAATGCAAAATTGAAGGAAATGAAGAATTGGACAAGAAATTCAAACTTTTTTTTTACCACTTTGTTTATATAAAATTGAAGGAGATTTTAAGACAAACGTGTGATCGCAAATGGCTTGTCAATCTGAACTTCGAATCAAAAGTTATCTGAATTTTTGTATGTGGGTGAATAGTGCACTTAAGGCATATTCTTCCCCTTCTCTTCTCCCTTCTTGTGCTTATTGTGTTTAATGAATGGGGTGTGGCTGAACTTTTACTAAGTTAAGGGTGACATGTATGTGGACTTAGGTCCGGTTCACTTATTTTAGTCTGTTGGCTCAATTTTGAGCCAAAAACCTTTAAAATTAGTGTTTTAGTTTGTATTCTAAGTATTTTATTTTTTCCAACTTTAAAATTTTAATTCCTTAACCTCTGTAACTCATAATTAATTTATTAGTTAATTATTTATTATTTAACTAGGTTTTACATTATAATCCTCTGTGTTGCCTTCCAAAGAGATAATAAAGGGTAATGCATGAACTAGCTAACTCTGCACACTGCAAAGGAAAGTTTTAGCCTTGTGACATATTGTAGAGCACTAACGACATATCGATACAAAGATGGATCATCGAACTCTTCTAAAGTTGTTTATGTAGATGCAAGGATGAAATTATTGGAGTAAGCATCGAAGCTGCTCAATTTATCCCGATTTTGGATAATAAATTTATTCCATTGTTTGTAGGTCTTCAATTATATACTAACAATCTTGTCAGCTTCATATGCAAATTAAGGCTAAATGAAATCTTTATTAAGATGGTCTTCAAGATCTTGATCTCTAATAGTGAATAAGGCTTATTATTGTCATGTTTGATGATTATTTTCACTAGGATGATTATCAATTGGGTTTTGAAAAGCTTATGGTATAAGGATGGATGAGATAATGAGAGTATTGTTGATTGAAATAGCCATGGATTAAAAAATCGTCGCTCTTGATACCATGAAAGGATTGTGCATGGTTAATATAGTTTTTTTTTTTTTCCAAAGCAAGAGAGTTTAGAGAACATGGAGGAAGAAAAAGCTTAGCAAATTTGCATATTATTGAACAAATGATCATTGCACTACATTGAATTAGAGAGGTTTACATCTTATATATACAAGTTATTACAAACACAATTTGACAGCTAGTACAACTGAATAACAGAACCTTCCTATAATAATAACAATTTCTAACTTTCTTTCAAATCCTGACTAACTATTTTCATTTATCCTTTACAGAGGATAGATTATATTTTTTTTTTGTTCTGTCTGATAATTATCTCTTTTTTGTTTTATTTTAGAACCTCTTGATAATTCTAAAATAATTTATCCTAAAAGTTTAAGTTAATTGAAAAAGGTACAATGATAATGTTTTCATTATATTATTTTATGCAAAAAATTTCTTTTTTTGAATCCGAATGAATTTTGTATATTTTTGTTTCTATTTTTATTTGTTTTATACTAAAATTTTTTTGTTGAGAATAATAAAGATTGAACTCTAGTTCTATAGTCATAGAAATCCTAATATAATTCACTTGTTACAAAAGTATAAACTAATAAAAAGATATAAATAAAATTATATTTTTATCATTGATATTATGTTATAATATGGATCCAAAAAATTTAAGATGTTGGGTTTATAAAATAATAGTTATATATAAATTATACTTTTATCTACAACTATAATATCAATGATAAAAATATAATTTTATTTATACGGGCTATGTTTGTGGATTATACCGGCTGGCTCGTTGATTTTTTGTTTATTCATCATGGGTTTTAATTTTCAAGCCGAATCATTTATAGCTAGCTTGTCGGGTTCAACGGGTTCATCAAAAATATTAAAAGAAATAAATTTTTTATTGGGTCGAATCGATTTTCAGGTCAAATCAGTAAAAACTTAAAAAATGTATTGATAAGTTAACTTGTTAATCCGCATTTTTTTTATTAATCAGACTCAACTCATTTAATTTAAAATTTAAAATTTTAAACAAGTCTCTTTTTAAAAGTGAAAATTTGTTTATTTAAATAAATAAACGTCCTGAGTTTCCATTTTAAAGTTTCTAATAATTTTTACCTAATGACATGCGCATAAATCAACATCCAAATGCATTATAAACCTAGTTCTAATTTTGTTTAGGTTTGGTTTCTCTTTCTAAAAGTTTAAATGCATATATCTTAAAAAGTAAAACAAAATTCACAGGTTACCAAGTAGTAAGTATATATACTTTTCTGATTTGCCATATTCATGTGTCGGATATATTTTAGATACGACACTTTTCGATATACGTGTCTTTTGTATTCAATCGTGTATTAATGAAAAATAAAAAATTCTTTTCTAAATACATTTAGATACACCTAAATACTATTACATGTCAGCGTGTCCAACCTTATTTTTAACATATATTTTTAAAATAAATTTAAAAATAATATATATTTTTAATTATTAAAACAAAAATATATTAAATATTTTATATAATTAAAATAAGATATTAAAAATAACTAAAAAATTAATTTATATTTTAATATCAATAAAATACTAAAATATAATTATAATTTTTTTAAAAAATATTTTATATTTTATATACATATCATATTCTGGTGTCTTATAAAAAATTTAAATTTATATATCTGTGTATTATGTATCGTATTATGTACTATATTCATATCTTTGCCGTGTCTGCGTCATAGTTCAAAATGGATAAAACGTTCTCAATCAAGTTTTTATATAGTAGCTGCCGCAGATTGACCCAAGACAAAGGGAGTTTATAGCCACTGCCCTACTCATAACTCATAAAGAGCCACAAAGCTCAAATAAAAATGGGTTTCCTTTAATTTCCATTTGAAGGATAAAGATGTAGACATCCACCCGGCATAACAATATATATAGCATATAATAATCTGTACCAAGAATCACGCCATGAAAATCCCAGCGGAACGTGTAAAATATCCAATACTGTTTTCGGTCACCGATTTGAAGGATTCGTATTAGGTCATCGCGTACTATCGAAATCCATGAAGGATACACACACATACATATAGCAGAACAAAAATAGGAAATCAATTAGCTAATAATTAATTCTTTTAATTGTAAAAATTCTCAATTTTTTTAAAGATTTAGAATTTAAATTTAAAATAAAAAATAATTAAAAAAGGTTGAATATTTAGTTGAATTCGTATGGAAAAAGTTACATGAATAACTGTTTTAAGTTTTAATTATTATATATAATTATATAATTATATATTTTGATTGATAATTACTTGTGTACTTTATCTTTGGATCTAATCTTGTTTTGATCTCTACGGTTTAAAGTGTCTTATTTAAATCTAAAAAAATTTATTTAATTTTAATGTAGTCCTATTGTAAAGTCAATTTTAAATAATTAATATGACTATTCCTGTATATTAAACTTTAATGTCCTTTCCTGAAAAAGAGGTACAAATTTAAGAGACACAGGATTAGCAGCAGATGCATCACCATGAGTCACTGGTCTTAATTCAAGTACATGTAGAACATCTTCGAGAACTCGTTTTTTGCAAGAAAGTTTGCCGATAACGACGAGAACAAAGTTATCGTCACCTCTACCGCAGAAAATCTTCCTCTGTACAAAAAGTTTAGTTATATAAATTTTTTATATCAGAAAACTGAGTTTCGTTAATTATTTAACATTGACTTAACAGAAGGATTATATTAAAACTATATAAATAAATTTTTTTGAATTTAAATAAAAAATTTTAAACTTTAAGAATTAAAATAGAATTAGATCCAAACGTAAGTACCAATTTAATACTTTACCCCATATATATTTGAATTGCGATCTGTTATAATATGGTTATGTATGTTAGGGAGAAACTAACTTTAAGGTAAAAACTTCTACCTCGAAAACACTAGCTTTAATTTGTAGGTGCCTTTAATTAGATGATATAAAAAAAATAAAAATGACAAGCATATTAAGATAATGTCATTGAGATAATAATTATTGTTTGATATTTTAATAATTTTTTCTAAAAAAATGTGACAGATAGATTAAAAGAAAAAAAAAACCCTAAGTTTGCTTGCTAGTTGCTACATATATAGGCCTCCAGCAATTAGAAATGGGAAACATATCATCTACTATATTTTTTATTCAAAATGTATTTATATAAATTAGTAATGTCCAACATATTTCCAACTAATAATAAGGGTCAAAGATTGACACCTCATATATACCACGTTACTTTATTTTGACCAGTAATCAAATTAAGGAATGTTATTGCCAGATTTTTTTATATATAGCTGTTTGACAGCTTGAGTTATTATTATTATTTGATACATTTTGACGTGTTTTCTTTCTACACTACTTAGCCTCAAACGACAAATGCTGTTTGAAATTGACGAAGAAATTAAAACAGATAATTGATTGTGTCATTAGATCGATTCTAACATGAAAAATTAGTTATCTGGAAACAGTAGTTTTCGACGGATCAAGTGCATGCATGCTCAATTATTTCTCACCTTGTTTGTTAATTTGGTTATCTACTAAGAAAAGACAACCTACAATAATTTTTTCTTTTTGTCGTAAAATGTGTCCAAAAACTGGAAAAAAAAAACGTGACCGTTGAGGCTTGCCACTTTTTTTAGTTCCCGTCACACTTTTTAAAACATTATTTTTTACCATCAAAATTGTATGAATTTAATTTTGATAATTATGAGTATAAAATAGTTTTATATGTGCATCTAATTAAGTAACGTCATATCAGTAAAAATAACTATTTTTTACATTAAACTACCTAAATGATCATTTAAAAAAAAAAAAAGATATAATTACACCATAATATAAAATACTTTACACTGTAAGTACATCAAAAATAAACTCAAATCTTATTACATTCAATTATGCAAATTCCACTCATCATTTTCTTTCTTTTTTTTTTCCTTACTTTTTTTTCTTTTATTTTAACCTTTTTTTTAACAATATCCCCTCCCCCTCTTTATATGTATATTTTAGAAGTTTACGTATTTATTTTGAAGTTATCACATTTATTTTTCTAAAGTGGCTACATTTTCTTAAGCGTTATCAATTCTTTTATAATGAGTATAAACATTAGGCGTCCTACGTGAGTATACACATAGTATTGTCTCATCTATTTATAAGAGTCGATTCCGCTAGAAAATTAAGAGGGTTTAGTCAACAATAAATTAACAAATATTTTTAAACTATATTTTTATATTAATTAATTTTTATTAATTAGTGATTATTTAAATTTTTTTTAAAGATACAAAATTAATAATTATTAATTATCTCTTCATATTCTAATTCATCTTTTACCATTTATTACACAAATCCTAATTCTTCTTTCTAAAAAAAATTTCAAAATTCTAAAAAACAAAAATATCAAAATATAAGATAAAGAATCATCCAAATCCTAAAAAAAAACATACAAAACATAGAAAAAAATCATCCAAAACTAATAAAAAAATTATCCAAATCCTAAGAAAAAAATATACAAAACGTAGGGAAAATAATCAGGCAAAACTAATAAAAAGAATCATCCAAAATTTAGGGAAAAAAAACATGAAAAACTAGTTTAAAACATCTTTCAAAACCAAATAGGACGAGGAGAAGAAGAGCCACAGGGTGGCCGGCGACGACGTCTTAGACGGTGTTGCATGGATAGTAGGGGGACTCGCGGTAGCGCATTGCAATGAGTGGAGGAGTCACCATGGATTAGAGCAGTTGATCGCGTGTCGCGAATGGAGACCTCGTGGTGGTTGCGTCGCAACGGATGGAGAGTCGTGGGGCGCGAGTGGTGAGCGATGGGGAGTCGGGAGCGATGAGGGTGCGTCGGACGAGCGGAGTGGGTGCGAGTGGCGCGAATTAGATGGCGGTGCGACTTGAGAGTGGCGATGATGCGAGAGTGCTACACGGACGATTCGCGTTGGACGCGAGGAGAGTGACGCAGAAGCGTGATGGTGGCTGTCTTTTCTGCGCGAATGGCAAATGAAGTGGAGGAGAAGGATGTAAGGACAACCGACGATGGCGCGCGAGGACGGTGCAGTAGCGACGCTACCAAAAAATCGCGGCACGTGGGTCATTAGGGAGAGGGATTTGAATTTGTGATTTTGTGTGCTGAATGGTGAGTAGAAGTGAAAATAAATTAGAGTAAGTTTTGATTTAAAAATACCATTAATGTTAATTAATCAAATTTTTAATTTAAAAAATAATTTAAAATTAATAATTATTTAATTAAATTGTTCAATTAGGGAGAGGGATTTGAATTTGTGATTTTGTGTGCTGAATGGTGAGTAGAAGTGAAAATAAATTAGAGTAAGTTTTGATTTAAAAATACCATTAATGTTAATTAATCAAATTTTTAATTTAAAAAATAATTTAAAATTAATAATTATTTAATTAAATTGTTCAATTTTTAGCTAGTTAGACATTTAGTTTCCTGTACTTTTTCTATAAGAATTCATATTCTATTTCTTTTTATTTTTGTTTTTTTTCTCCTGATTCTACCTTTTTATTTGTGTTTTTCTATTTTTCAACAGAGTAGGTAAAAAAGAACTCATTTTTTAATTAATTAATATTAAGTAATTTTTTTATTTGTTAAAGTTTTTTATTTTTTTGTGAATTTAGTATTTAAAATTTAAGTTTAAGAGATTGAGATTTTAAAATTTATAATTTAAATAAAAAATAATTTTAAAATATTGCCTAATATTAATTAAAAAAAAACTAACTTCATGTTTAACTCATAGCAACGGTGAAAGATACGTATAGTACACCCAAAAATATTATATGCACATCATAGGATTAGTTTAACTTTTAGTTGAATAATTAGGTCATGAAATTATCTCTCTTTAAAATTGATATAATTTTATAATATAATATTAAAATTTTACCAAAAGGTTTATAATTTACTTTTTACTATATTATAAAAAAGATAAAATGTTAACATAAGAAAAAACAAAAACCTGTATGTAATTCACTTTCGAAACCACCCCCTCCCCCAAAAAAAAAAAAAAAAAAACCAAAAAGGAGGGATCAAATACATAACACATGCATAACGTGGGATAATGAGAAGATGATGACTAAATGTTAATTAAGTAAATTTTCAATAATATTTGCTGTTTTCTGTTTAATGTTTCAATAACACCATACACACTAATGTCTTGAAATGTGTTGAAATAACATCCCTCACTCAGAATAGTAATATTCACATTATTACAATGTTTTGAAAACATTTCAACAGTAAATTAACTTTGAAATGCGAACGAAACTTCAATTTAATTTCTTGTCATTGAAAACGTGAAGCTCGAGAAAGAGGTCAAACATGAATATTTAAGAGAGAAAAGAAAAAGGACCAAGTGGTGTATTGAGAAATAGAGATAATAGAACACACAGAAACTAACACTTACTATTTGGGTATTCTTTTTGAAATACAAATGGGTGAAACAATATATATAAAAACAAAAAACAGTGTAAAATTTGAATTTTAGTGCATGAATGTTCTGTCTTTTTAATCTTCAATTCTTTTGACAAAAAAATTAAATGAAATCCAAAAAAAAAAGTTCTGTTTGTTGCCCCAATATTTATTTCAACCACTAATTAAATAAAGTATTTATTAATAATTACACTTGAGATGATGATAGGCAGGATTAACTAGAAAGAAGGAATGTGTGACCATGACCCGTGTTTCGTAGCCAAAATATCTTCAACTTCTTCATATGCCGCTACTATGACTTTCTTACACCTCGTGACTCTGTAGCCTGCACATTATTCACATAATGTGTGGGGGTATATTTTATGTAATAAAGCATAGTTAAAAATAAATTGATAACTAATAATTTTAATTTTATATGAGCATGTGTACTATGAAAGATAAATCCATTTATCAAAATATATATGATAATTATGATTATCCAAATCACATGTAATGTCATAAAATACACAAAGTCGTTGCTGGTTTTGTAGCAAGCTATATAAGGTCCAGAAGAAAATAAACGCTAGGAAAATATTATTGTGCCGTGATTAAGAAGTAATTAAGCTGAGCTTTTCTAAATTATCCAGACCATAATGCAATGCACTATTACCCTAATAATCATAGGATTTTCAGATTGAGTATACACTATAAGAAAAAAGTTCTATCATCACGTTTTAAAAGCGTAGACAAAAGGGATAAATGGCCACACTTTTATAAGGGTGGTAATTAATTAGTAAATTGTCCACGTTTCAGATGTCAGGTTTAAAAGTGTGGCTATAGAAACAACCAGGCATTCTTTTAAAGCGTAACTAATTTGTTTTTCTACGGTCACATTTTCGAAGCGTGCCCATATTCTCTAATTATTTGGGCACCATAAAAAAGTGTAGAAATAGAGTTTTCCATGAAAAATTTAGATTTTCCACCAATTTTATCTCCAATACAATTTTAATTTTTTTTTTCACCAAGGAGAACCTTACTAAGGAGCGCATCATTCATTCAACCCTCGTAGCCCTCTTCATCACTGAGAAGAGAAGAAACCTCTCTTGTAGCCCTCTTTCATAGCCTTCTCTTGCAACCTTCGCCTGCAACCATCCATCAGTGCTGCCTCCGTCGGTGCACCCTCTATCAACGCACCCTCTGTCGATGCTCACTCTCGTTCACAAGGCATCGCTCGGTGTTCACTCTCTCTCTCTCACAAAACCTACCTCCATCGATGTTCACTCTCTCTCGCTACTCCCTTAACAACCCATAACTCGTCGCTGCCTCTGCCTCAATCATCGCTCCTCCTTCCAAGGCTCCTCCCTCAATCGGCGCTTGACCCTCACCATAACATAAGAAGGTACGGATTTATTCTTTATTTCTCTGTTTCTGTATGCAAATTTGTTTGTTTTGGACAACTCCGTCACCTTCTGAGATTCCCCTTTCTTATTTTGCATTTAGAGTGCTAGATCTTTAGGTAACAGTTACATGGGATTTTTTTGCTCTAGCTTTAGGTTTAACTATTGCTGAAGGCATGAGAAATCAGACTGTTAAACCAGAAGATGAGTTTTATTTGCATTGGCTAATGCTCATTGTAAGTGCTTGCCAGGAAATTTGACTATTTAATGTATCGATACTTTTTCTTGCCTCACTGACCTCAACTGATCTGGTATGATGTGAGATGAGTTTCATTAGTTCATAATTAGGTTTCCATTTTCAACATTAAAGTGTTTAAAGTTCTAAGAAGAGTTCAGTTTAGGTGCTTAGAGCTCTGTGTATGCATAGGAAAGTATATGGTTTTCATGTTCAAAACTATGACAACAGGGCTCTGATGTTTAGAAATCATTTTTCAGCAATAAAGTAGTCTTGGATTGTTTATTTTACACCAATGCACTTTGAGCATTTGACTTGTGTCTATATTCTAGGAAAATGTCACTAATAGAATATCACTAATCATTTATCCTTAACCTTTTGGTTTTGGATATCAGTTGATGATTCATTTCTATATGTTCCATGTTGGTGGTATTACAAATCTTTATATAGCAAATGTTAAACATTTAAATTTGAATGTTTATGAAGTAAAACATTTAAAAGTAGTGTAACAATCTAAATTATTAGCGGCTAATTGATTATTTATATTATTTAGACATAAAGTGATATTCTTTTCTTTACATTTGATTACATGAATATATGTGTGGGTGAGGAAGAGCACAAATGTAAAGTACTAATTTATATGTTGATTTAATTTGATTGTGGGTTGTCTTGAGAATCAAATGTAGAAATGGAAAAAGATTTTCAAACATATTTGTTACCTTTATTGTTGGATTATACCACTATATTGATGAAATAAACTTTAAATTTCTTTTAGTATTTTGCATTGAAGTTTCAACCAATTTGGGACAATAAAGTTTTAATTTATTTTTTAATATCTGAATTTGTGTTAAACATGGCTATTTATTTATTTGGTTGTATGTATCTATGTATTGTGTTTAGTGTTTTCAACATTATTTCCCTCACTCACTTGTATCCAAGCTTCATCAAGAACGAAATGAAGTTACATATTGGTTATTAGTATTTACTTAAGTCTAATTAAGTTAATTTTATTTTAGACTTTTGGTAGTTGTCCTTTTGCTGTTGCTGCCACTGCCACCTCTTTTTTTTTCTTTTGCTTTCGCTGCAGTGCTACAGCTGTTGCTATGGTACGACTATATTTTCTATTGCTGAATTTATTTTCTGTGGTGCTGCTTTGCTACTGGTGGTTTTATTTTCTATTTTTAGTTGAATGCACTTTAATTTCTTGACATTTTAAGTTTTCCATTTCTATTGGATAACCTGAGACACCACAAAAAAATCCTTGAATATTGTCGAATTTACCGACGGATTTAGCAAACAAATCCGAATCTGTTTACCATCGGATTTACTGTAAGAATAAATCCGATGGTATAAACCTCGTCAGTAAGTGTTTACCGGCGGATTTTCTTATCCGCCGCTAATTACTGTTGAAAATTTTTTGCCAATAGCTTTTATCGTTGGATTTATCCCCCAGTAAATACAACGGTAATATGTTATTTATTAATAACTAAATTAATAAATATCAGCGAATTTATCCAACGATAAATTTACTTGTAAACTTAAATTTTATTTTTTTTTTATAAATTTGATTATCATCATCCTCCTATAGCAAAAGAGAACAACATCACATATAACTAATACCAACCAATCAAACAAGTATAAAGATAAAATTAAAGTACAAAAAGAAAATAGTATAATAACTAACTATACTATAGAACACTAACCCCAATATTTTGCAAATAGAAAGAAAAAGAATATATGCACATTGTGACTAGAAACTTGTCCTAGTATTATTTGCATACTTATAAAAAAAACTAAAGTCAATTAAGAACTTTTTATGTTCAATAAAAGATAATCTATATATCATATCTTATTACTCTTAATGGCCTATGAAGTTGACTTAGTAATCCTAATTCAAATTAAAATTATACTTACTACCAGCCAAATCAACATATAAAACTTTTAGAGAATGTTTACTCTATCAATGTCTGGTATCATCATACTTTTTGAGTTTTTGTTTTGTATGTAACTTCAATTTTTATGAACAAAAAAGATATGAACAATTGAACATTAACTTTATAGGCATAATCAACCGAGAAAATGAATAAAGAATAAGCACAAAACTAGAGAGAAAGTAAAAACAGAGATAACTAATGTGTGATTGAATTTTAAGTTTCAATAGACCAATAAAAAAATAATTATGAAAATAACAACGAAACCAATCATTAATTATAAAACAAGTTAAACAAGTAATTAATTTTTACCTGCCACAACCAGCCTTGCTAACCAAATTGATTTGAAGCTGCAACGATGAAAGAAGTTAAAATTCAAACAAGTTAAAAATAATTTGAAAACTAATTCAAAATTTTTTAAAACAAATACTGAACAATATTCGGCATAAATAAACACTCATAACGGCAACAAATTAGTTATTTGGGTGCATTTTCTTGTACTATTCTCTGAACTCAAACTTGCAAAACAAAAACATAACAAAAAATCTCAACCAAGAATCAAGAACAAATTAAAAATCATAACAAATATCAGGAACATAAAAAATTAAGAACAAATCAAAACAAAAATCATAAAGAAAATAATGAATTCAGAAATCAGAAATTTCAAAATTAAAATAAAATAATGAACCTAGAATAAATCCTAAAATCGAAATTAGAACAAACAAAAAAAAGAACCAAATCATAACAAACCCTAAAATCCAACAAAAATAGAACAAAATCAAAATAAAACAAAACATAAGCATACACCATAAATTAGGGTTTAGAGTTTAACTACACTAAACAAACTAGTGAGTGAGTTACTCGAAGATAGTAGTGGCGCAGAGGACTTTTTTGGTATCGTGGCAACACAGACGGTGTAGTGGCGGCAGCAGCGACCAACCGGCAGGCCGCATTAGGGTTTTTTCTAATAAATTCCAATAAAATAATAGGGATATGGAGTACGACAACCTACATGGACGGAGGAAAGGGGGAGCTCCAGTGACACAGAGAGTAGTGGTGGCAATAGCAGTGGTGGGAGTGACAGAAATGGTGACGATAGAGAGACCAACGCGACATAAGGAGTCCATGCAGTCTTTGGAGGCCGTTGGTGGTGTTGGCTAGCAGAGGGGCTGCCGGAGGTGGTTTGGGGGAGAGAGAGGCAGAGAATGGAAGAGGAGGTTAAGAGAGAGAGAGAGAGAGAGAGAGAGAGAGAGAGAGAGGTAGACGGAGAGAGAGTGTGAGTGTTTCAAAATGAGGGAGAGGGCACGCAATTCCAATTTACAGCAAATTTATTGGCGGATAAATCCGACGGTAAAATATTGCGCGTGACCAAAATGAAGGTTTCCATTAATCCAACGGTAATAATCGTGCTAATTTTCTTTTTTTCCCTCTAAATATTATATCGAATTTACTGTCAGAAAACCAAATCTGGCGATAACATTTTTACCCGACAAATTTATTGCCAAATCTGTTGGTAAACCTGCCGCTAAACCAAATCGAGGGTATTTAGCATTTTCTTGTTCTAAGAACTATAAAGTAATTATGTTTTGCTTCACTTGTTATATATAAATGGATTTTATATTTGGTATTTTAGACTAAATACAAATATAGTTTATATTTCTATGTTGAAGTGACAAATCAATGAGTGAGGGAGGTTGCTGAAAAAGATTGGAAGTTACATATTAGTTATTATAGTATTTACTTAAGTCTAAGTTTACTTTATTTCAGGCTTTTGGTAGTTGTCTTTTTGATGCTGCTGTTACTACCTCTTTTGTTTTGATTGCGTTGCAGTGCAGCTACTATTGTGGTACGAATTTATTTTCTGCTGTTGGTTTTATTTTTTGGTTTTAATTTAATACACTTTCATTTCTTAATATTTTAAGTTTTCTGTAGCGATTGGATAACCTATTATTAGGAAGATTAGTGAAAAAAAGAGAACAATAAGTTTTCTAAGATAACTTAGCTTATAGCCACGCTTAAAAAGCATGGCCATATTTTATAGAGTCATCAATAGCCACGCTCAATAAATATGGCCAAATCTTTAACTATTGGCACGCTTTCCAAGTGTCACTGTATGTCCACCAGAGAGCACGCTTGAGAGCATGGTTATAGGGTTATACATACAGCCACATGGCAATAGCTAAAATTGTGTCAACAAAGTAAAGGTGGCCATAGTACAATAAAAGCATGCCAATAGAGCATCTGGCATCCTCGCAGATGTGACCCTTGCAAAAGTGTGACCACAAGCTGTGTCTACACTTTTTCTCACTTGTTGGCATGCTTTAAAAGCATGGCAAAAGCCTGTTTTTCTTGTACTGATATATTTTATTTGGAGTAATTTATAAAATTTTTCAACATAATTATTAACAAATCTCTAGTATTTATACATAGTTAAAGCTCCCACCCTGAAACAAACACCAAAACTTTGATCATCTTTGTTATTGGATTCACTTGCTCATGCTACAGCTGAGGCTATACAACAAGTGAAACTATGCAAAGACGAAAAAGAATGAAAATAATTTTGTCTAAACAATAGAAAATGATGATTTTAGTACCAAATTTAATATTAAGGACTATTTTGAAAAAAAAATAAGTTAAGAAGGATTTTGATTTTTCATCCCATATTATAAAGACAAAAATAGTACTTATCCTTTTCTATTTTTAATATCCTTTTTCCTGGCGCTCACCACTTTTTGTGATAAGAAATTCAAGGATCTTTGTTTACATTGTAAAATAGTGTTATTTGATATTTATAGTCAAAATTAATGGACATTTTATTATCGTACATATATGTCTATGTCAAAATTTTAACAACTAAAAAAAATTATTTTTAGCGCCCATTATAGTGGCAATAAAAATAGCCATTAATATATTTACCAGAAATTAGACATTGGTCATCTTAAACTACAATTGCTAGTAAAGACCATTTTAATAGCCCCAAAAGTATATAATTGTCATTATAACATATACTAATAATGATAAATATATAATTTTCATAAAAACATAAGTTAAATAAGACATATAATGGCTATTATGTTATTGCCACTAAAAATTTGTTGCCAAAAGTAATTTCTATTGTAGTGTTAGTAGGTGTTACACTTAACGAAATTGATGCTCAAATGTGTTGTTGTTGTCATTGAGATGTTGTTCTTATGTTAACTACTACACTCATGCAGGTTACCGATGGCTTTTTCGACGGCCCCTGATAAGGGGGTTAGCCTATAGCCTGATCGTCGATAATAAAAAAATCGTCGCTAATAAAAGCACACATTTTGTCTTTTTTTCGTGCATTTTATCAATGTTTAGCCATCGATAAATTAATAAAATTTTTCAAAAAAATATAAAATTACAAAGTAAATGGTACCAACGGCCTCACCATTAATAAATTAATGTAATATTTTTTTTTACAATTAAAAGATTGACATTGTTAATTTTATCGATAATCGCAACTCTCGATAAAGTTAACGTTTTGGAATTTTTGATTTGGCTCGTTCACTAAATTTATTGATGGCCAAGTCGTTAGTAAACATCGGTAAAAATTCAATTAAATAAAATGCATCATTTTAAGGTGTCGATAATATAATTTACTGATGCCCTGATCTTTGGTAAGATGAATAACCGGATTAAAACGTGTCACCCTCCTTTTCCTCCTTCCATTCTAATCTTTCCTCTCTCTCTCTCTGTAGTAGAACCTTGAAGGGTGGTTTGCACATCGGTTGGAGCTTTGTTTACCGTTCTGGAACCCCTGTCATAATGTGGTAAAGAAAGATTCAATTAATCGATCTATTTTTTCTATTTTTTGCAGTTTTTCACACATTTTAACCTTCCTATTTTTTGAGTTTTGGGTTAATTTGGAACAATGTTGATCAAAATGTAGGTATTGTTGCTACTAGTATTTTTGTTATTATTGCTACCGTTAAAATTTGAAGTAATCAATAGATTATAATTGCCTTTAGGTTTGTTATCAAAATTTATTAATTTCAATATTATAAAAATATAATTAAAATTATAACTAAAAATGTTTATTGCCAATTATGCACTATAGGGTAGATACTTGAACCCTATGATAGATTTGTAGTATTAGAGAGGTGAAATGATTCTGTGCAAGGATATAAGGTGAATAGAACGGTTAAGATTTTTATGTTGATTGTGGTTGGTAATTGAAAATTTTGGAACGTCCTAATTGTAGGGGAGAGTTTGTCAAATTTTATTAAAAAATTTAAAACACTTAATTAATAAAACATAAAAAAAAATGAACTCTTTTATAGACAATGTAGGAAGAATTAAATGCTAATGGTCTAACTTTGATTACTTTTACTTGTTTTAGGTGATATGGCAAGTGACAGGGATAGGGGATGAGTTGATGGTAACGAGGGTGGTTGTAGTAGGGGGTGGCCCATGAAAAATACGAGGATCTTGCTTACCTTGGGTGCGTCATCGTCACGCACCCAGCCTACGACCACCGCGATTACTACTGATAATGTGGTTGACGCCCAAGCACAATTGTCATAGAGGTTAGACTCTATCAGGATGATACTGTCCCCTAGATCTATCCTTAGAGGCAGGTGGCACACACCAGTAGTGCTGTCAAATGGGGCAACCCAACCCATTTAGGCCCAGCCCATATATGTCTAGGGCAAATGGCTTGGCCTATTAAAGCATGTTTTATTCACGGACCATAATTTTTTAGCCCAGACCATTTATGGTCAGCTCAATGGGTTAAATAGGATGGTCTGTTTACCTTTTTATTTTATTATTAAAAAATATTTTGGTAAAAAATATCACTTTTAGGTCAAAAACAGAAAACAGTTTAGTTGATAGGTAAAATTTTCAAGTCGGATTAAAAAAATATTAGCCAAAAGTGCTAATTTTTTTTCGAAAAATGCAAAAAGAATTTAAATGGGCCACCTATTTAGCTCACAGGCTAGCCCATTTAACCTGTCATTTTTTTTATTACTCGAGCTAAGCCCGTTTAACCTGAAATTTAAACGGGATTAATTTTCGAGGTAAAGCCTGCCTATTTAAATGGGTAAACGAGTTAGCCCGATAGGTTTGACCCATTTTGATGGCCCTACACACTAGACACCTCCATAGTTGTTTGCCTTAGATACAACCTCAGCCACAGCCTCAACCACTACCAGAGCCACATATCCAAACACCGCCCCGATACAGGCATCGCCTAATTCGGAGCAACACACTACAAGAAAATCTGGATTTTGCCACACTTTTACAAGGGTCACATGTGCGACCGTGGTTGTTGCTCTATTGGCATGCTTTCATTGATTTATGGTCACGCTTACTTTGTTGCCACACTATTACCTATTGCCTGCTTTAAAAGTTGTGTGTATAATCCTAGCTACAATTTCTAAGTGTGCTGTCTGGTGGACATATAACCATGCATTCTTAAACGTACAGTGTTGGTTATGATAAGGATTCGAAAGTGTGCCTGACTATGTTTTTGAACCATGCTAATTTTGTTGGTTATGGCCACGTTTTTTAAGCGTGGTCATTGATGACTAGTATATAATATGGGCACCTTTTTTAAGCCTGACTATAAGTTAGCTCAAGAAATCTATGGCTACACCTTTTTATGAATCTTCCTGATAAAAGCTTACAAAATTCATATATAATTTTAAATCATAGTTTGAGGGAGTAATTCAAACAATGACAAAAAATTACATATATAATTTTAAATCAATCAATCCAACCTACATAAACTTGTCACAAAAAAATAGACATTCTTTACATGGCAGCATTCTAACAAAGTACCAAAAATCAAAGTCATGATGACAACTATTCATGATTACAATTTTAACAACTATCACATGGCTACTTCCTTTACATACTTTATTACAAAATATCAAACTTCATGATTAGTGTTTTAGCCATTGTGAGCTCCATTATTTTCACCACTGCCCTGCATAATTTTAAATATTGTTGTATTAGTACATCTTATATTTTATGACTATTTTTAATGCAACCAAAATAACTTTATTATTTGAAAAATACAACAGTAAAATCATCAAAGTCATAGTAAAGGGAAAGTGAAAAGCTGTGATTGCTTGAATTGCAAGAAAACTATTCTTGTGTGATTATTGAAACAAAGTTAATGCAGAAAAGAGTTAAAATGATACTTTGAACTTAACTAATAGAATCATATACTTTGTAAAACTAACTAGCAAACTAAAACTACAAGCTGAAGCCCTATTTATACACCAACTATTAACACAGATTATACCAGACAATTCATAGATATCATGAACTAACAACTAACTGATTCCTAACAAAATAAGGTAACAAAAATAATTGAACACTTTTCTCCACTTTCTTGAATTTTTAATGCCTTAACACATAGGTTCAATCAAATTTATTATTTGTAAGAAAAACAAAAAACAATCAACAGTACACAATTAGAAAATTCAACAATCAATAGTGCATATTCAGCCAGCAACAATAGTATGAACTACAAACAGAAAATTCAACCGATAAAAAATGAAATTCTATAATCCAGAGTAACAAGGCAATGACTACCTCTTTTTCTCATTTTTTTCACCAGTATCTCTCTATGACAGTAATATGAAAAATATAACTACTTACATCATCGTTCACTAGAATATGACAATAATATGAAAAAGATAGTTGCACTAAGGCTGCTACCTCTTCATCACTCATTCTAAGGATGATTTGGTGCAGCATCACTTTAATAGACCATATACACCATCCATCTTCTTTTCTAATGATAAGACCTTATCATTGTATTTAATGTTGGCTTGGCAAATCTCCTCGTCCTTTTTAAGAGAGCTTCTTGTAATCAAAACCCTATAATTGTTCATAAAAGACGTGTTCTCATGTTGAATATTTTGTTTTCTGAATAATCATATGTTTCTACACCTGACTCCCATAATTCTTTTAATTTTTCAATCAGCAGTTAAATAAAGACATGAATGTCATTTTTCGGTGATTGTGGTCCAGGAATGAGTAAAAAAAGAATAAAATAATTAGGATTTATGCTCATCCAAGGGGATGGATTATACACAATCAGAACAACAGGACATGTATTGTGTGTACTGTTCAAAGTTCGAAATGGATTGAATCTGTTGCTTGCTAAGCCAAGTCTTACATTTGAGGCTCCTTTGCAAAATATTCATGTTGACTGTCAAATGATTTCCATGATTCACCATTGGCAGGATGCCTTAACGACCCATCTTTAACACGCTCATTATGATGTCAAGACATAGCTTTAACTGTCTTTGTGCACATGAAAATCCTTTGAAGTTTGGGAATAAAAGGAAAATGCCTTGGAGTTTTTGTAGCAACTTTACAAGGCTTTCAAGATGAGGTAGCATCATTCTCTTCTATAACAAGATGCTCAATATAACAGGATGTTCCACAGACATGGCAAGATGCGTCATTATCATGCCCGTTTCGATACAATATGCAGTCATTGCGACATGCATCGATATTTTGGTAGTCAATACCCAAATTCTTCACCATATTCTTGCTTTTAACAAAAGAAGTAGGAATATTCAAATATGCGTTCCTTTTTTCAATAATTCCAAGAGAGAAGTGAACAACGCATTATCCATTCATGCAAGCATTTTAACAAGTAAAGATGGATGGTAAAGGATAACCAAGAGACTTGACCCTTAAACACTTGAGATATTAGAGTGTATACACTTCTGGTGAGGGTTCGATGCTCGATTCCTTGTTCCCGACTTTCATGAGCTATTTTCTTTTGCAAGTCTATTTGACTTTATTTTTATGATTTGAATTAGTGAAATCCAGTTCATATTTGTTCTTGAAAAGTTTATCTATTTCTAACCAAGTGGGTAGGAACATTTTGCATGTAGTTGCATTCATACAAATAGGTTGCATCTCATTCTTTCTACCATTCTTCTTCACTCTTATAACCTCTCTTGAGCTTAAAATGAGGACATGCTAATGTTTAAGTGTGGGGAGATTTGATGCACCACTAATTCGTGGTACATCTTGTGCTTAATTAAGTGGATTTTATCCACTAATCTCACACTTATTCATATAAATCGCATGTTTTACATTTTCCTTCCTGATTTTGTGCTATGATTGAAAACACGCTTCTTTGGCCTTAGATTTGCTAATTTTAATCCTCTCTTATTACCATTCGATGCCTTGATATGTGTGTTAAGTAATTTCAGGATTTATAGGACAGGAATGACTTAGAGGATGGAAAGGAAGTATGCAAAAGTGGAAGGAATACAAGAAATTGAAGGAACTGCTAATGTTGTTAACCCTGACCTCTTCGCATTCAATCGATCATAACTTGAGCTACAGAGATCCAAATGAGGCGGTTCTAGTTGCGTTGGAAAGCTAACATCTGGGGCTTGAAAATGATACATAATTTGCCATAGTGGCCATACAACAAAATGATGCACCCACGTGCATCACGCGCACACATCGTTCTGCAGAAAATCCAGCGACCTGTACGTATGAGAAATCTCCCCCAGTGATTTCTAGGCTATTTTTGACCCAGTTTTCGGCCCAGAAAATACATATTAGAGGCTACAGAGTGGAGGAATCAAGAGACACTTTTCATTCACATAATTTTAGGTTTTAGATGTAGTTTTCTAGAGAGAGGCTCTCTCCTCTCTCGAGGTTTTAGGATTTAGGACTTCTAGGTTTATTTTTTCCCAATTCTAATTCCAGGTTCAATGTTTCTTTAATTTAGTGTTCTTCTACTTTTATTCTATTACTTCAATTTATTTTCTTCTTTTGTTTAATTATTAATGCAAAGAGTATTTTTCTATTTAATTTCTTTAATTGCTTGATTATCTCAATTCAATTTCTTTTATCATGTAAATGGCATCCATGTCAATGGAGTAGGCTCCAACTTGGCTTTCGAGTTGATTAATATTTGGAGACCCTTAAGTTGGAAGACTCGAGAGTTAAATTGTAATTGGATTTATTGGTGGCTGCCTCTCTAGTCACTAACGCTAATCCTTCCCAAGGGAGAAGATTAGGACTTGTGAATAGAAGTTGGCTCCCAACTTACTTGACTTTTCTTCATTCGTTGAGGGTTAACTAAGTAGAAACAACAACCTATTATTATTGATCTTGAGAAATCCAATAAGGATAGAACTTCCGAATAATCTTCTCCTAGCCAAGGCTTTTATTTCAATTGCATAAGTCTCTTGTTAATTTTCCTTGCTTTAATTTATAATCATTTATGCGCCCATTGCCCAAACTCCAAATTTCCCAGAAAACTCATAACCAATAACAAGAACACTTCCTTACAATTCCTTGAGAGACGACCTGAGATTTGAATACTTTGGTTATTATTTTTATTGGGTTTGTTTAAGTGACAACCAAATTTTTGCACGGAAGGATTCTTTGTTGGTTTAGAAACTATACTTGCAACGAGAATTTATTTGTTAAATTCTAGACCACGCAAGGAATTCGTTCGTCAGTGACGCACACGCGTCGATGAGCCAAAGCACCAGGGACGCACAAGCGTTTAGCATGCATATGCATGGGTGTAAAAATGCTCCGTTCTCCCACTGAACGCTACGCTCTCCTGGAAGCATATTTCTATCAAATTAATCAGATCCCAAGCCCATTGAAACTTCAAAGAAAGTAGAGCCCATTGACACCACTCAAAGGAACAAGAAACAGTTAGAATAGGAATTTCATTTATTTGTAATTTGTTTTCAATTTCAATTTCATTTGTCATTTAGAAAAGTCTATATAAAGGCATCAGTTTCATTTCATTAGGAGGTACTGGCACTAGAATACAGTAGGAATAGTAGTAGTAGTAGTAGTAGTAGTAGTAGGAGTAGGAGTAGAAGTAGGAGTAGAATAGAAGGCTCTTGCAAACACTTTTACATTTCTGCACTTTTTACATTTTAGTATTGAATTCAATTCAGCTTTATGGAAATTCAATTATGTAATTCTCTTCTGCACTTTTCATTTCTGCCAATTTTACATTTCTATTCCCATTGAACTTGATTTAATTTCCTGCAATTTCCATTTTTTGCATTTATTTTTTGAGCTATGATCCATTAAATCCCAACTCATTAGGGGGAGGAGCTCAGTTATGATTCACATGAATTAACCGAAATTCTTCTTCTCAATTCATATGGATAGCTAAGAAATAACTTCTACTTTGGTTGACATCCATTCACTTCGAAAAGGGGTTTGAATCTGTGAATTTCCATGTGATCTTCGGAAGGGGAATCATGGAAATTAGAACTGAAGCTCTGTTTCTCATAAATCTCTTGATCAACACTATTCGGGAGGAATTGAGATCCTAAGAATTTGTGTGGCTTATGGATGAGAGAACATGGTTAACCTCTTCTCATGAAAATTAGATCAAGGAATTGGAAACATTGATTGTGATTAGAGAGATTGGATTGCCAAGAAATTGGGATCCAATCAATTTTAATCTGCCATAGATCTATTCATATGATTGAGAAGGAAGTTGAGACCCATTTGATTTCTTGTGGATTGTGATATATCCAATCCCTAATGGATCTTGTTCTCTAGTATTTCTCATTATAATTGCTTTAAGCTTCATTTAACATTCTGTCATTTATATTCTGTAATTTAGATTTTTTGCAATTTTTATTTTGTAAATCAATTTCACTCAATTTACCACTGTCTGCTTAACTAAATTCATCACTCACTAAAGTTGCTTGATCCATCAATCCTCGTGGGATCGACCTCACTCACGTGAGTTTTACTACTTGATGCGACCTGGTATACTTGTCGGTGAGTTTATGTGGAAATATAGTTTTTCATTCATCAATCAACATTCAGTCCAGAACACAGAAGTCAACTAACCTAATGCCTCCTAGTTACTAAAGCATAAATTTAAAAGTAGTGAAAACAAAGAAATGCAGAAATAGGAATAGGGGAGGGCACAGGGTAGGAACCTACGTTGATGAGAGACGAAGAAGAATGCGGGCAAGATAGAGAAGGTCGCAGCGGCACAGAGGTTCGCCGCTGCTAGTGGCTACTCGCCGGACTGGGTGGCGCGAACGGAGACTGGGCACGTGCCTGGTTTCTCTCGCGCACAGAGGCTTCGCGCAGATAGAAGATAATGGGGGAGGGGAATGGAATGGAGAAAAGAGAGAAGAAAGAAAGAGAGAGATGGCAACGGTGGCGTGGTTGCTGGCGGTGGTGTGGTCAATGGCGGTGGTGTGGCGGTCGGATGGAGGTGGTTGGGTAGTCTGGACATGAGGGTGGCGTAGGGTTGGGGTGATGGTGATGCTGTGCTCTGGGAAAAGAAGAAGAATAAAGAAAAGGTTGGGGTAGGGTTTGTGAAGCACGACAGTCCCCTTTTCGAATTAACATTAAAAAAAAGTGACCTGTGCGTCCACACAAGGTCGATTGCGGATGCACACTTAAGGAAAATGAGGAGTATGCGCGCGCACAGCAGCATGCGAGTGCTGTGGATGGAAGGGCCATCGCAACCTGTGCGGACACACAAGTGGTTGTGCGCGCGCACATAAGGGAGAAAAGGGTTGCTTCCCACGCATAAGAGGTGCGTGCACTGCGACCAGTAGGGTTGCCCAAAGCTGTACGTGCGCTCAAAGCTATGCGCATGCACAGGTGGCTTTTTTTTTTTGAAAGTAAAAAGGGTAGAGTGTGCATACGCACGCAAGGTATGCGGATGCACTGGGAGAAAGGAAGGATTGTGTACACACGCACAAGCCGTGCATGTGCTGTGAACAGAGGGGGTGTTTAGGTTTGTGCATGCGCACATTAGGGTGCGTACGCACAGGGACAGAAAAAGATGGGACGTGTGCGCACGCACGCAGTTGTGCGTACGCACAGGACTTTGTTCCTGCAACAAAAAATTATGCCTCTAAGGCACCAAATAGGACATACAAAATAGGTTTTCAAGTCCCAAAACACCATAAAACTCCAAAAATCACATTATTCCACTAAAATTACCTAACAAACATAAAATTCAACTAACCAACCAAGCAAAATAACCAATTATTCAAGCATTAAAAACTAAAAGAGAGAAAGTTAAAAGGATATTACCATGGTGGGGTGTCTCCCACCTAGCACTTTGGTTTAAAGTCCTTAAGTTGGACTTTGAGGAGATCCTTGTTAGAGTAGCTTGTGTTTCCACTCTTCTTTGAATCTCCAACCAAGTTTGCTCTTGATTGAACCTACGGGGTCCCAAATGAATTGCATCAAACTCTTAAGAGAATTCAAGCTAGCAACTAGGGTCCATGAGTGTTGACTTTTGAAATTAATGCCCGGCTCCCATATTCTAGTTTCTCTATCATCCTCTTATTGGTTTTTGCTCTTGTAATTGGATGAACAACCTCTTGAATCACCTTTGAAGCACCCAAACAATCCTTGGAATCCTCTTAATTGTATCTTGCACCATTTATACCTTGAGTTCCGTTTGCACCCAACATCCAATCCTCCACCATGCATCAACCCAAGAAGGACCTTGAGTTGGTAATCCATTTCCAAGAGAGCAAATTGATGTGGGCCTATGAACCTCATTGAAGAAATTATTACCCACTCAATTTATCCTTGGTTTGGAATTGCTTCCTCACCCACTTCTTCCTCATTTTCCCCCTCATTTAAGTCGTAACATGGAGGTTGTGAGAAGTCTACCCCCATGTCTCTATCAAACTCAATAGGAAGAGGCTCATTAGGATCATTGAGGGGATTGACCGAGGAGGACAAAAAATCACCAATGATGAAATCCTCATCTTGATCAATCTTTAGCAACTCTCCCTTTCTTTCCTCCAGTTCACATACTTTCCTATCTCTCTCTTGTCACACTTTAAGCTCTAACTCTTCTTCTTTTCCTTGAGGCTCCACGTTATCCTCTTCTCTACGTTCCTTCGTTGCTCTTCCATATTCCTCAAGGGGAATGTCTTGATTGATTGAGCGTAGTGAGGCTAGGCGGTTCACCGCTTCGGCTATGGTAGCCATGAATTCTCCTTGTTTCCTTCGGAACCCTTCTTGCTCTTGAAAAAATGCTTGAAGGTCTTGTTCCTCTTGAGGCAAGGGTTGGAAAAATTCCCATTGAGGTGGAATAAAAGGTTCAAAGGTTGGGAAAAAGGTTGTATATGTGGGAGGTAGTTCATGTGGGTGGGGATATCGAGGTGGTATATAAAGGGGTGATGGTTCATATGGTTGGTAAAAAGATGTATATACATTTTGATTCCATGGAGGTGTATGGTATAGTGCTTGAAGGTTTGGTGGTTGAGGGTTGTATATGGGGTATCTTTCATAGCTTTGGGATTGATATTCACATAGGGGAGGGCTTGGAGAAGGATTTGGCTCGTTGTAGTATGGAAAAGATTGCTCCTCCCTCCATCGCTTCTCCCACTCCTTGATACAATCCCAACTTGAAATCATCATACCCTACAGAACAATTTATAACCAAACTCCAAGCAACAAGGGTGATATCTCACAAAGAAAGCAAGAAATAAAAGCAAAAGACATCGGCAATGGCGCCAAAATTTGATAATAGAGTTATTGCCAGTTTATAATCAATTAAGACAAGAATCAATTCGTTGGTAGCATAGTCTAACCCAACAATGAACTCTCTTAATCAAATGTTAAATTCAATTCAAATTAATTGAGAGTAATGAAACCTCGGGTTATTCTCCCTAGGAATTCAATTGAAGTGTTAAGCTTTCGGTTGTGGAGACAAAAAAAAGAGGTTTTAAAATCAAGAAATGAAAGATTATAAGAACTAAGAAATAAAAGAACTAAGGAATAATCAAAATTGTAATTAATGCAAGTAAAAGGACAGCAAGATCAAAACTAGTGAAAATGCTATAAATGCATAAAAAGAACCTTGACTTGGGACATTGAGAATCTAAGGAATCCTATCATGAGTTAAACTTGCTTAGTTAACCTCTACCATCGAGGAATAGGTCAAGCAAGCATAATTGACCTTAATCCATAAGTCCTAGCTAACTTACCAAATTAGTTGATAAAAAGCTAGCTTTAATGGAAACAAGAGTCAACTAACTTCCCAAGAACTATCACTAAATGTCGGACATTGTGACTCTAGTATCCCATGAACTCAAACCCCAAGTCAAGGTGGGAAAATCTACTCGAAAACTAGAGTTGGCATTTTCACAAACACCTTGTGTGCATAAAACCAAAACATGAGAAATTGCAAGGGAAAATGGAAGACTATAACCAACTATTCACAAAACCAACAATAAGCAAGCAATCAAGCACAAAGAAAGCATGAAACATTAAATTCATCAATCAAAACTTCAAGAAACATAAAATTAGAAATATGCACAAGTAACTTGAACCGAAAGAAATGAAAGTAAAAAATGCTATAATTATAGATGAAATTGAGAGTACTTACAATTAAAAAAGCAAACTTTAAAATCAAAGCTTGCTATAAAATGCTACAATTAACCCTAATTAAAAACCCTAAGAGAGTTCTCCCTAATCTACACTACTCCTACTCCTACTATGTAAAACTATGGGAAAATTATGTCTAAGTCCTCATGCCTTCATATGTGTTGATATCCCCTTCATATAGCATCCATTTTCAGCCTTCAAGCCTTCCAAAATGGGCCAAAAGCCCTCAAAATTCGCACAGCACATGTTTCATTAATGAAATCACGTGCAGGGTCCTGTGCGTACACATCGATGTGTGTGTACGCACACTTAGCTAAATGTTGACCTGTGCATATGCACAGGTGCTTGTGCGTACGCACACATGCAAATCTCTTCTTATGCGCACGCACGCTTGCTTGTGCGCACGCACACTTCGCTGCGTGTGCTTTTCCTTGTTTTCTTCATGTGTTCTCCCTTCTACATGATTTTTTCCACTTTTGCTTAGCCAATCTTGCCTAAATGACCTGAAATTATTCACGAAACATGTCACAGCATCGAATGGCAAAAAAGTGGAATTAAATTGCTCAATTTAAGCACGAAATCGCATGTTTTCACATTTAAGTCCAATTTAGGGGCAAAACACAAAAGTATGCTATTTCGGTGCCTAAGTGTCAGTTTATGTAATAAAATCCATCCAAATCAAACTAAAATATATCGAAAAATATGGACTCATCATTGGCTTTTTTTGCTTGCTTTTTTTTGCATGCATGTATTTTCTTTTTCTTTTGCAACATGCTTTTTTTTTCTTTTTGATGCTTTTTCTTGCTTCAAGAATCAATTTTTGAGATTTTTCAAATTACCAATAATACTTCACTTTTATCATCATTCTTTCAAGAGGCAACATTCTTAATTCCAATTTTAAATATGCACTATTCATTCATACATTCAGAAAACAAAAGCAATGCCACCACACCAAAATAATTGACTTTTCTTATTATAAAACTCGAAATTCATGTATCTATCAATTATTTTCAAATAAAATTTTCTTTTAAGTAAGGTGAGAGATATATGGAATATTTTATAACTTTAAGACATAAATGAAAATGATCATGAAATAAGAACAAGAGAACAGATAGTAAAACATAACAGAAAATAGAAAAATAACATAAGAAAAGGGAATTAAGAGAACGAATCCACCTTAATGGTGGTGGCTAGTATTCCTCCTTAAGGATCCAATGTAGTGCTTGATCTCTTCAATGTCACGCCCTTGTCTCTGTTGTTCCTTCCTCGTAGCACTTTGTTCTTCCCTCATGGCTCTTTGATCTTATCTTATTTGATGCAAGGTGGTGGAATGTTCCTGATGTTCCATCATCAACTGATCCATGTTAGTGCTTAGTTCTCCAAGAGAAGTGTGCCATTGATCCCAATAGCTTTGAGGAGGAAAATACATCTATTGAAGCAGCTCCACATGCTCATGTTGTGGTTCATGTGCCGACTCTCTAGTGTGCTCCATCCTACTTTTAGTGATGGGCTTGTCCTCCTCAATAGGAATGTTACCTTCTATGACAATTCCAGCTAAATTGCATAGGTCACATATAAGATGAGGGAAGGTTAACCTTGCCATGGTGGAGGGATTGTCCGCCACTTTGTACAGCTCTTGATGTATCACCTCATGTACTTCCACCTCCTCTTCGAGCATGATGCAATGGATCATGATGGCTCGGTCTATGGTCACTTCGTACTGGTTGCTAGTAGGAATGATAGAGCATTGCATAAACTCCAACCATCCTTTAGCTATGGGCTTGAGGTTAGGCCTCCTCAGTTGGATATGCTTGCCTTGAGAATCCCTTTTCCAGTGTGCTCCTTCCACACAGATGTCTAAGAGCACTTGATCCAGTCTTTGATCAAAGTTGACTTCTCTAGTGAAAGGATGTGGATCTCCTTGCATCAAAGACAAGTTGAACGCCAACCTCACACTTTTCAGACTAAAGGCCAAGATTCTCCCTTGTACCATGGTGCTCCAATTCTTGGAATTTGGGTTCACACTAATGTCATGATTTTTTTTGACCCATTGACAAACCCCAATTTGACGGTTTATCTTGTATTGATTTTAGGGGATTTTATAACCTTTTACCCACATTTATTCAATGAAATAGCATGGTTTTGTATATTCTCCTTTAATTGTGCTTAAGAGTGAAAACATGCTTTTTAGGCCTTAAAATAGCTAAATCTAATTCACCTTGATTCCATTAGATGCCTTGATATGTTTGTTAAGTGATTTAAGGTTTAGGAGGCAAAGATTGGATCAAGGGAATGAAGAAAGAAGCATGAAAAGTTGGAGAACTCATGAAGAAATGAAAGAACCGGAAAGCTGTCAAGCCGACCTCTTCGCACTTAAACGACCATAACTTGAGCTACAAAGGTTCAAATGATGCGGTTCCAGTTGGGTTAGAAAGCTAACATCCGGGGCTTCGAAACGATATAAGATTTGCCATAGTTGCTACACGTATGGTGGCGCGCACGCGCATAGTACGCGCACGTGCCATTGCTGCCACCTAGTTCACTTAAAGCAAAACGTGGCCAGCGATTTTAGAAGCCTTGTGGGCCCAATCCAACTCATTTCTGATGCTATTTAATCCAAGGATTGAAGAGGGAAACACATGTTAGTTACCATTAGTCATAGTTTAGTTTTAGAAGTAGTTAGAACTAGTTTCTAGAGAGAGAAGCTCTCACTTCTCTCTAGAATTAGGATTAGGATTAGGTTTAGTTCTTAGATCTAGATCTAGATTCATCTTCTTCTACTTCTATCTTCTCAATTCCTTGTAGTTACATTCATCCTTCTCCTACTCTTTTGGTGTAATCTCTTTTATGTTGTTCTTATATTTTGTTGTAGATCTAGTATTGTTCCTTCTACTTTCTTTCAATTCAATTCAAGGTAATTCATAATAATTGTGTTTCTTTTGATTGTTGTTGTTAATTTCTTTCAATAATTGTTGTTAGATTCTCTTCTTGTTGTCAAATTGCTTTGCTTTTCTTTTGTACCTTCCAAGTGTTTGATGAAATGCTTGGTTGGATTTTAGTGTAGGTTTTGTTCCTCTTGGCCTAGGTAGAGTAATTAGTGACTCTTGAGTTATCTAATTCCTTTGTTGATTGATAATTAGAAGTTGCTAACTGATTTGAATGCCTCTAAAGCTAGTCATTCCTTTAGGAGTTGATTAGGACTTGGGGAATCAAATTGATTCATCCACTTGACTTTCCTCCATGGTTAGAGGTTGACTAAGTGGGAGCAATGGACAATTTGCCATCACAATTGAGGAGGATAACTAGGATAGGACTTCTAGTTCTCATATTTTGCCAAGAGCTTTGCTAGTTGTTAGTTTATTTTCTTTGCCATTTATATTTCTTGTCTAAAATCTTAAAAACCCCAAATATAACTCACAACCAATAACAAGACACTTTATTGTAAATCTTAGGGAGAACGACCCGAGGTTTAAATACTTCGGTTTATAGATTTTAGGGGTTTGTACTTGTGACAAACAAATTTTTGTATGAGAGGATTATTGTTGGTTTAGAGACTATACTTCAACGAGATTTCATTTGTGAAATTCTAAACCGTCAAAAATCCAATCATCACCCATGCATTAGCATAGAACTCTTGGACCATTAGGATCCCATCCTCTTGGATAGGATTGGTTAGGTCTTCCCAACCTCTTCTCCGGATTTCTCTTCAGATCTCTGGGTACTCATTCCTCTTAAGCCTAAAAGGGACCTCAGGGATCACCTTCTTCTCTACCACTACTTCATAGAAGTGGTCTTGGTGAGTTTTGGTGATGAATCTCTCCATCTCCCAAGATTTGGAGGTGGCGACTATGGCCTTTCCTTTCTTCTTTCTAGAGGATTCTCCAACCTTGGGTGCCATGAATGGGAATGGAAAGAAAAAAGCTAGGATTTTCCAACACCAAACTTAGAACTTTGCTCGTCCTCGAGCAAGAATAAAGAAAAGAGATGAAGATAGAAGGAGAGAGTGATTTTGGCCAATGGGGCTTATAGGTGTATGAAAGGTGTGTGTATGAAGGGGTAGAATGAGTGGTATTTGTAGGAGTGGGCTAGGGCTAAGGTTCGATCATGAGTGGATTAAATGGGTGGAAAATTTGATTTTAAAGTGGGTGGGGGATGGTGGAAGTTATGATGGTTTTGGGAAAGTGATATGGATGTGATTGGGCTAGGGTGTATAGGGAAGAGTGTATGGGGAAGTGTGAAAGTAAGTGGGGTAGCTAAAGATGCTTTGGGACCCACTGGTCCTGAGAGGCTAGAAAATTTAGATTCTCTGCCCTTTGCATTGGCATCTGAACACCCAGGGTTTGCTCCCTGGTTGGCGTTCAATGCCAGTAACACTCCATCCAGAGTGTTCTATTTTCATTGCTGAAACTTTCTGTCTCTGTTTTGACTGCTGCACATGATCATGAACCTAAAGAAATAACTTACAGAAAAATAAAATTAAGGAATTAAAGGAATTAGAGATAATTAATTAGGGTTGGGTTGCCTCCCAAGAAGCGCTTCTTTAACGTCATTAGCTGGACGCTTAGCTCCTTATGGAGGTGAGTTTGGGCTCAGAATTTTGCCCCTTACACTGAACTTTCTTCCTGTTTTTTCATGCACGAGATCCACATGCTCTAGAGATAGGACACGACTCATTGTATGTGGTATGGCTGGTTTCTTGGTGAAGACAACTCTCATCCCAGTTGAGAGGCTTTCAATGGGGGCTTTCTTGTCCATCCAGCCTTTAGGTACTTTCTTCCTAGTACCTTTTTTCTCAGTTCTTGTTACTGGCTGCCCAACACCAAACTTAGAATTGATGTTTGGGGGCTTTGTGAAGCTCTGCACTGAAAGAGATGGTTGGAACACTAAGTGTTGCACATATATCTCTCTTTTCTCAGAGGGAGAATTAGGGTTGGACATTTTGAACAAGATGTAGTCCTCTCCTAGTTGGAAAATCATTTCTTCCTTTGCCACATTAATGATAGCATTGGCAATGGCTAGGAACGGTCTTCCAAGGATGATGGAGTCATCCTTATTTTCCCTAGTATCCAAGACTATGAATTTCGCAGGGATGTAGTGGTCTTCAACCTTTACCAATACATCCTGTACTAAGCCATATGGCTTTTTTATTGACTTGTTTTCCATCTCCAGAGAGATGTTTGCAGCTTGAACCTTAAAGATTTTCAGCTTCTCCATTACAAAGAGTGACATGAGGTTTATGCTTGACCCTAGGTCACACAGAGCCTTCTCAAAGGTCATGGTGCCTATAGTGCAAGGAATCAGGAAGCATCCGGGATCTGGAAGCTTCTGAGGCAACTTCTGCAGCTTCATGAGAGCTCCTAGGTACCGAGCAACTTGCTCTTCCCTAGTATTTTCATCCTCATCAGAGGATGAGTAGTCATCAGAACTCATGCACTGCAGGAGTGCATGCAAATGAACCTCTATGGTCTCTACATGAGCCTTAAATTCCTTTAGTTCTTGGATAGGGATAACTTCAGTAGGTAAGGAACATTTGGGAGGTGTGCCATCACTGGTGTTCAACGCCAGCTCTGGTGGCTCTTTGGGCGTTGAACGACCATCATGCATCCCCTCACTCGCGTTAAACGCCAGTTCTTTTATCCTTTTGGGCATTGAATTCCCAGCAGGGGTGTCCTTGCTAGCGTTCAATGCCAGCTTCCCTGTTTGTTTGGCCGTTGAACGCCTAGTGAGGGCTTCCTCACTGGCGTTCAATGCCAGAGTTCCTGCTTGTTTAGGCATTGAACGCCTAGGTAGTGTTCCCTGGCTGGTGTTCAACGCAAGCTCTACTGCCAGGATAGGCGTTGAATGCCCAGTGAGGGCTTCCTCACTGGCGTTCAGCGTTAAGCTATCAGCCAGTTTGGGCGTTGAACGCCCAGTGAGATCTTCCTCACTGCCGTTTAATGCCTTCCCAGTTTCTCCAGATTCAGCCTCAGCCTCTATGGGGATGGCCCTGCACTCTTCCCTTGGGTTCACCTTAGTGTTACTAGGAAGATTGTCAGGAGGAGTCTTAGGGATCCTCTTGCTCAGCTGACCAACTTGTACCTCCAAGTTTCTTATGGAGGACCTTGTTTCAGTTATGAAACTGAGTAGTCTTAGAGAGGTTGGTGTAACACCCTAATTATCCTAAGCCTTACCTCGCGTCGTAAAGCAAAGGTTAATTAAAGGTTACGACAGTTCTAAAGCTTATACATATTATATATAGAAGAAGTAATATATTCTAGAAGCCTGATGAAGGATAAAGCTCAAAAACAGGATTTGAAAAGCACAAAATGTACTCACAAAGCTACAAACATAACGCACAAGAAATAGATATAATATAACAAAGATAAGAGTATAATAGTATGAAGATCTAGCCACGGCTCGCGGAGTTTAAGCGGGCTAGCTATATACAGACAAAAAGACGTTAGGAAAAAGTAAATACAAAATATGAGAGACATATACAAAATAAGCAAAAAAGACTCCAAAATATATCCAGGATCCTCCACTCTGTCACCATCAAAGCAACCCACCGAGGTGCGTTGCGACCTGCATCTGAAAAACAACAACAAAATATGGTATGAGAACCAAAGGTTTTCTGTATGGTAACAATGCCCACTGATGCATCTAAAAGCAGTAAAGCATAACTAAAAGCAGTAACTTCATATCCTAGAACTTCATATCCATCACAAGATTCATCTTAAAGCATAACTAAAAGTAGTAAAGCATAACTTAAAACCTTAACATAGTAAAACAGATAGTCTATCTTAAAAGATTTCTAATCTAATAGTTCTCCGCTGTCCCACAGCCTTCACCAACCTATTCCTTATGCGATCCCATTGCCACCACCTTCGGAACCTCCTCAATCCCAATAGAAAACACAGTTAATATCAATGCAAGGAAAACATAGGTATAAGCATATACATCAAGTAATTCAAATAGGCAATTAGGCATGTTATACAATTAGGAAAACAATACAACTTGGCAAAGCAAACAAACAGATAGAAGATGCACATGATGAATGTGTGTCCTATTGGCTATGATATCACATTGTCAGTTCAACTGCCAACCCGACACATTTCCATGGAGATGTCGCCCTTCGAAATCATAATTGGGAACCCCCGAGATATGGTGCTCGGAACATCGTCCAGGATTTTGTGCCTGCACACTTTAGTGATCCGAAGGGATGCGAGCAGGATACTCTTGCCACAGACCTCACATCTCAACGTAAGCGGGATTAACCACCGTCCTTACGCCGCCGTCGCGACCTCAACAGATGGGATTAACCACCGTCCCTGCTAGGCGCATAGCGTCTCATAATTCTCAGCATAAAATAGTAATTCAGTGGTTTTCAAAAACATTTTTTTCATTATATCATGGAGCCATCATTCCATTCAAAGTCCTCTACTCATCTCAATAACTGTCAATTCAACATTTCCATTCCGAACTCATTAGTTCATCAGTTTCTCAATTCATAAATATTTCTCCCTTCTCACTCCACCAAACCCATCTTCAATACACTAGAAACCTATCCTCCGTTCTCTAACTTTTCAATGTATACCCTAATTAATTCTCCTAGGACCTTTCCCATGTTTTGATACCCAAAAATAAGCCCAAGAGTCTTAAAGAGGTGTCACAGAAGTTTACAAGCTTATTGGAAAGGTGAAATAGTTAAAAACAAAGTTTTAATTGAAAATCAGGGCATGTGTGTACACATAGGAGTGTGCGTGCGCACGCCCAAGGAGATTTTCAAAAAGTGTGCATACGCACAAGTGCAAAATTTTACAATTCTGTTTGCTCACACAACGCGTGCTAGCGCCCTCAACAGAATGCACCATCCAACATGTGCGTACGCACAAGGCGGTGCATGCGCACAGCTTGCAGAAATTCGTTGGTTATGTGCGCGCACAGAGTGTGCTAGCGTTTCCATCAGTAGCCATGTCCCCGTGTGTTCATGCACACAGGTTTAAAAATTCACGGGGTGTGCATGCGCACAAGGCTGTGTGTGCGCACACAAACCAGAAATCACAAAATTCTGCAGCATTGCAGAATTCAGATTTTTACCCCAAACTTTAGATGATCATAACTTCCTCTTCAAAAATCCAAATTTTACAAACTTTATGTCAATTTGAAGATTTTTCAATGAGATTTAAATTCAAACAAATTTCAACAAATTTTAAAAACTGAAGCACAAGTTATGACCCGACAAAGTTCACAAAAAACTAGTTTTTACCAAAATTCATAAGATTCTCAATTTTCCAATTTTCACAACCCAAACAAACCAAAACCACATTAACTCCATCCCACATCAGATTTTACCATTTGTCATTCCCCAATTCACCACTCCATCTTATGCAATCATCAATTCCCATTATCAAATACATAATAATACACACATATTCAATCAACCCATTAATCAAACATCTATCATTCCACTAATACCAACAATCATCATAATCAATTACAATCCAAATCATCAATTCATTATACATCACCATATAACAATTCCAACGGCCAATTTAATTCAATCCTATCCTATGGGTCACTAGCCTAAGTGTCCAGAAATATTATATATTACATAGAGGAAACCAAAACCATACCTTGGTTGATTCCTAATATGTACCAAAACTCAAATTGAGTGCAAAATCAAGCTTCCAACCACAACCAAGACACCAACCAACTCCAACAAGTATCAACAATCACCAACAATCTCCAATATTCAAGATAATATCACACATTTCATTTAAATCAAAACCTAATATTCATAATTAATCAATGTACAAGGGTTCTTGAGAATCCTTACCTCATCCACTGAAATTTGGGATAGAACCCAATATTTTGTCACTAATGATTAGCACCTAAACAACCAAAACACAAATTCTTCTGAAGATCAACACTCACCAAACTCGAAATTATTGGGGCAGCAGGAAGGAAGGAAAATTACGAAATTTTACCCATGAAGGTAAGATGAAAGTAACGGGCTCAGCAAGAGCTTCGCGTAGCTGCTGACGCATGCGAATCGGAGCACCATTGCTTCAGATATGGCCACCGGAAGTGAGGAGTGAATAGTGTTTTTGAAACCCCTTCCTCTCCTCTCACCTGAGCTGAAACTCTCACTCTCTAAGTGTTATAGTGGCTGAATGGGGTTCACTTAAGTGATTATACATGTTGGGCTTGGCCCAACTTGACCCGGTCCAACCTGTTAGAGTTTTTAGCCCGTTTGGCCCAACTTTGGGTCAAACCTTTAAAATTAACGCCGGATTTTCTGTTTCTAATATTTTTTTAAGGTTTTCAACTGTTTTAAATTTTTCTCGGTTCGACCGGTTCATCTATCGATTCGCAATTTTTCTCGGTTTTATGCAGGAAATACATTTTTTGACTCAGAAAAATCTACTGAGTCCAAAAATCATATTTAAATCCTCAAATTCTCATTCTATATTTTTGGATCCTATTTTTGGCAATATTAATTTTTTAATTAAACGATTAATTAGACTCGGTTCTTGCATTCTCCCCACCAAATAAGAAATTTTGTCCTCAAAATTTAGTGATTACCTGAGAATAGCTCGAGGTAATCCTTCCGTATCTCGGACTCCAATTCCTAAGTATGCTCTTCCACTCCTGCTCTCTTCCAAGCAACTTTAACCAACTGAACTTCTTTTCCATGTAACTTCTTCAAACTGGTGTTGTCAATTCGCACCGGAGTTACTTGAAAACTCAAGTTCTCCCGCAACTCGACCGACTCGGGCTCTAACACATGAGCTGTATCTGACGTGTATTTACGAAGTTGTGACACGTGGAATACGTCATGTAAGTTAGACAAGTGAGGCGGCAAGGCTACTTGATATGCCACCGGCCCGAATCGCCTCAGAATCTCAAACAGTCCAATGAACCTCGGATTCAACTTCTTGGTTTTAATCACTCTTCCAATCCCGATAGTCAGTGTAACCCTCAGAAGTAGGTGCTCCCCCACTTCAAATTCCAACAGTTTCCTTATCTGATCTGCATAACTTTTCTGTCGACTCTGGGCAGTTAGAATCCTCTCCCGAATCTTTTTAATCTTCTCAGTAGTCTCTGCTACCAAATCAGGACCCAAAACACTTACTTTACTGGCATCATACCAACACAGTAGAGATTGACACTTCCACCCACACAAAGCCTCACACAAAGCCATCCCAATGCTCGGATGAAAGCTATTGTTGTAGCAAACTCCACCAATGGCATGTAACGGTCCCAACTTCCAGGTTGATCCAAAACACATGCTCTTAGCATATCTTTCAACGTCTGAATAGTCCTCTCCGACAATTGATGAGCGGATAATTTATACGCTTTTTGGGATTATTTTTAGGTAGTTTTTAGTATGATTTAGTTAGTTTTTAGTACATAATTATTAGTTTTATGCAAAAATCACATTTCTGGGCTTCACTATGAGTTTGTATATTTTTCTATGATTTTAGGTATTTTCTGTCTGAAATTAAGGGACCTGAGCAAAAATCTGATTCAGAGGCTGAAAAAGGACTGCAGATGCTGTTGGATTCTGACCTCCCTGCACTCGAAATCAAATTTATGGAGCTACAGAGGCCCAATTGGCATGCTCTCAAATACGTTGGAAAGTATACATCTTGGGCTTTCGAGCAATGTATAATAACCCATACTTTGCCTGAGATTTGATGGCCCAAATTAGCGTCAAAACGCCGGTCAGAGACCCTTTTCTGGCGTTAAATGCCAGAACTGGTATAAAAGCTAGAGTTAAACGCCCAAACTGACACCAGAGATGGCGTTTAACTCCAAAAAAAGCCTATGCACGTGAAAGCTTCAATGCTCAGCCCAAGCACACATCAAGTGGGCCCCGAAAGTAGATTTCTACATCATTTACTTATTTCTGTAAACTCTAGGTTACTAGTTCATTATAAATAGGACCTTTCACTATTGTATTTTCATCTTTTGATCATCTTTGATCTTGGGATCAGGTCTTTGAACCCTTTTTCGACTGTTTCATGCCTAGACCTTGTTCTTATGTATTTTCAACGGTGGAGTTTCTACACATCATAGATTAAGGTGTAGAGCTCTGCTGTTCCTCATGAATTAATGCAATTACTACTATTTTCTATTCAATTCGAGCTTATTCTTGTTTTAAGATATCCATTCGCACTTCTACATGATGAATGTGATGATCAAGTGACACTCATCACCATTCTCACTTATGAACGTGTGCCTGACAACCACTTCCGTTCTACCTGAAAACAATCTTGAATGCATATCTCTTGGCCTCCTGGTCCACGACACATGGTTGCCTCTCCTGATAACAGAGCCTTCCATTCCGTGAGATCAGAGTCTTCGTGGTATAAGCTAGAATCAATTGGCAGCATTCTTGAGATCTGGAAAGTCTAAACCTTGTTTGTGGTATTTTGAGTAGGATCTGGGATGGGATGCCTGTGACGAGCTTCAAACTCGCGAGTGCTGAGCACAGTGACAGTGCGTAATAGGCTCAATGGATTTTATTCCGACACGATCAAGAATCGACAGATGTTTAGCCCTACGTAACCTGTAGCCAGACCATTTTCACTAAGAGGACGGATGGTAGCCATTGAAAACGGTGATCCCCCAACATACAGCTTGCCATGGAAAGGAGTACGCATGACTGGATGAAGGCAATAGGAAAGCAGAGACTTAGGAGGAATAAAGCATATCCATATGCTTATCTGAAATTCCCACTAATGAATTACATAAGTATCTCTATCTTATTTTATGTCTTATTCATCTTTTAATTATCAAAACCCCATAACCATTTGAATTTTCCTGAATGAGATTTACAAGGTGACCATAGCTTGCTTCAAGCCGACAACCTCTGTGGGATCGACCCTTACTCACGTAAGGTATGACTTGGATGACCCAGTGCACAGTTGGTCAGCTGCACGGAGTTGTGAGAAAAGTGTGAACTCACGATTTTGTGTACCAAGTTTTTGGCGCCATTGCCAGAGATTGTTCGAGTTTGGACAACTAACGGTTCATCTTGTTGCTTAGATTAGGAAATTTTTTTATTTTGTTCTTCAGAATTTTTAAGAACAAATTCTAGAGTTTCAGATGATGCTTTTATCATCACAAGAGCCAGTTGATTCCCATCAATTTGGCTGTTGTATGTAATGTCCTGTTGAAGCTTGTTTAGCCCTGTCTAATCTCTTTAGACTGAAGCTTTAGACTAACATTGCATGATTCCTGGAATTCGTATTAAAAATTTTTGAGTTTCTTATTTTCTTTTTCAAAATAATTTTCGAAAAAATACAAAAAATTATAAAATCATAAAATCATAAATATTTTGTGGTTATTGTTTGAGTCTAGTGTCAATTTTTAAGTTTTGTGTCAATTGCATGCTTTTATTTTTCTTGCAAATTTTTGAAAACTCATGCATGGTGTTCTTCATGATCTTCAAGTTGTTCTTGATGATTTTCTTTGTCTGATCTTTAAATTCTCTTGTTTTGTGTCATTTGTTGTTTCTCATGTGCATTCTCAATTTGTTAGTGTTTCTAGTATGAAAATTTCTAAACTTGGTGTCTTGCATGCCTTTCTTTTCTTAAATTTTTTTTTAAAAAAAATATATTCTTGATGTTCATCTTGACAGTCAAAGTGTTCTTGCATGCATTGTTTATTTGATCTTAGTTTTTCATGATTAGTTTCATTTTGTTGCTTTTCTCTCTCATCATTAAAAATTCAAAAAAAAATTTCAAAATTATGTCTTTTCAAGTCAATAATACAGAGAATTAAAGATTCAGAACATACAGTAGAGGAATCACAGAGAAAAATCTGGGCGTTCAAAACGCTCAGTGCAGAAGGAATTCTAGCATTTAAACCCCAGCCAGGGTACCTGGCTGCGCGTTTAACACCCAAGGAGGTAGACAAGCAGGCGTTTAACGCCATGATAGCACCAAGGAGGTAGTTTTGTTTTCAATTCAAATCTTCAATTTTTCAAGTTTTAAAACTAATTTTTTAAAATCTTATCTTTTTCATATGCTCTCTTATCAATCATATCTTTTTCAAAATCAAATCTTTTTCCTTTTTCTTTTAATATTTTCGAATATCCTTGCTAACAATTAATGTTGTGATTCAAAAATTTCAAGTTTGTTACTTTCTTGTTAAGAAAGGTTCAATATTTGAATTTTAGAATCATATCTTTTAATTTCTTGTTAGTCAAGTCATCAATTTTAAAAATTAAATCTTTTTTAAAAATTCTTTTTCAATCATATCTTTTCAATCATATCTTTTTAATCATATCTTTTTAAAATCAAATTTTTTCAGTCATATCTCTTTTTATTTGATTCCAAACTCTTTTTTTCTAACTTCTTATCTTTTCAAAATTATTTCCAAATCTTTTTCAACTAATCACTATTTCTTATCTTTTTCAAAATCACTAACCACTTTTTCAAAAATCTTTTTAATTAACTAATTATTTTAATTTTGATATTCGAATTTCTTCTCTCTCCCATCTCTTTCTATTTAATCACTAACACTTACCCTCCTTTGATAATTCGGACTCCCTCTCTCTCTATATGTTCGAATTCTTTTCTCTACCTCATCCTTCTATTCTCCTTTTCCTCTAACACATCAAGGAATCTCTATACTGTGATATAAAGGATTCCATACTTTCTTAGTTTTCTTCTCTCTCATATGAGTAGGAACAAAGATAAAGGCATTCTTGTTGAAGCTGATCTTGAACCTGAAAGGACTCTGAAGAGGAAGTTAAGAGAAGCTAAGGCACAACTCTCTAGAGAGGACCTGACAGAAATCTTCGAAAAAGAAGAAGACATGGCAGCCGAAAATAACAACAATTCCAACAATGCAAGGAAGGTGCTGGGTGACTTTACTGCACCTAGAAACTTGGAGGCACAAGTAGGTTAGCTGAGTAAAAGAGTTACTGAAACTCCTCCTAGCACTTTCCCAAGTAATACAGAAGAGAATCAAAAAAGAGAGTGCAAGGCCATCCACACCTCCAACATGGCCGAACCTGTAGAGGAGGGAAAGGCAGTGATTCCCAGTGAGGAAGACCTCATGGGACGTCCACTGACCACTAGGGAGTTCCCTCCTGAGGAACCAAAGGAATATGAGGCTCATCTAGAGACCATAGAGATTCCACTGAACTTCCTATTATCATTCATGAGCTCTGAAGAATATTCTTCTTCTGAAGAACATGAAGTTACTACTAAAGAGCAAATTGCTCAGTATCTTGGAGCAATCATTAAGCTAAATGCCAAATTATTTGGTAATGATACTTGGGAGGATGAACCTCCATTACTCATTAATGAACAAAACACCTTGCCTCAGTTGAAGATACCTCAAAAGAAACCGGATCCTGAAAGGTTCTTAATATCCTGTACCATAGGCACCATGCCCTTTGAGAAGGCTCTGTGTGACCTGGGGTCAGGCATAAACCTCATGCCACTATCTGTGATGGAGAAACTGGGAATCTTTGAGGTACAAGCTACAAGAATCTCACTAGAGATGGTAGACAAATCAAAGAAACAGGCTTATGGACTTATAGAGGATGTCTTGGTAAAGGTTGAAGGCCTTTACATCCCTGCTGACTTCATAATCCTGGACACTGGGAAGAATAAGGATGAATCCATCATCCTTGGCAGACCCTTCCTAGCCATAGCAAAAGCTGTGATTGATGTTGACAGAGGAGAGTTGGTCCTTCAAGTGAATGAGGACTACCTTGTGTTTAAGGTTCAAGGATCTCCCTCTGCAACCATGGGGAGGAAGCATGAAAAGCTTCTCTCAATACAGAGTCAACCAAAGCCCCCACATTCAAACTCTAAGTTTGGTGCTGGGAGGCCCCAACTATGCTCTGAATATCTGTGAAGCTCCACGAGAGCTTACTGTTAAACTATTGACATAAAAGAAGCGCTTATTGGGAGGCAATCCAATTTTTATTTATCTATGTTAAATTTCCATTTTCCATTGTTATTTTATGTTTTCTTTAGGTTGATGATCATGTGGAGTCACAAAAACAACTGCAAAAATCAAAGCAAATTCAAAAACAGCATTAAAAATAGCACCCCCTAGAAGAGGAGCTTACATGCCAGTAAGGGTAGAAGAATGGGCATTAAACGCCCAGTCTGGCACCATTCTGGGCATTTAACGCCAAAAATGGGCACCAGACTGGCGTTTAAACGCTAGAAAAGGACGAAAAACTGGCGTTTAACGCCAGAAATGGGCAGCAACCTGGCTTTTAACGCCAGGATTAGCACTCAGAGGGCGTTTACACGCCAGAATGGTGCAGGGATGAGAAATACTTGACACCTCAGGATCTGTGGATCCCACAGGATTCCCACTTACCTCAACTCACTCTCTCTCTTCTTCACACATTCCAATAACACCCTTCCCCAAATACCCTTCACCAATCACCTCCAACTCTCTTCACCATCACCTCTTCACCATTCACATCCACCCACTCTTCCGCAAAACCCCCGCCTACCTCAACATTAAAATTCACATCCTCTCCCTCCCAAACCCAACCCCTAATACACGAACCCTACCCCTCTCTCCACTCCTATATAAACCCCTCATCCCTCCTTCATTTTCACACATCATAAACACTTCTTTCCCCTTTTTGCCGAACCACTCACACCTCTCCATCTCCTCCATTTTCTTCTTCTTCTCCTCCATTCTTTCTTCTTTTGCTCGAGGACAAGCAAACCTTTTAAGTTTGGTGTGGTAAAAGCGTTGCTTTTTATTTTTTCATAACCATTTATGGCACCTAAGGCCGGAGAAACCTCTAGAAAGAGGAAAGAGAAGGCAAAAGCTTCCACACCGAGTCATAGGAGATGGAGAGATTCATCTCAAAGGTCCGTCAAGACCACTTCTATGAAGTTGTGGCCAAGAAGAAGGTGATCCCTGAGGTCCCTTTCATGCTTAAAAGGAATGAGTATCTGGAGATCCGACATGAGATTCGAAGAAGAGGTTGGGAAGTTCTCACCAACCCCATTCAACAAGTCAAAATCTTAATGGTTCAAGAGTTCTATGCTAATGCATGGATCACCAAAAACCATGATCAAAGTGTGAACCCGAACCCAAAGAATTGGCTTACAATGGTTCGGGGGAAAAACTTAGATTTTAGTCCGGAAAATGTAAGGTTAGCATTCAACTTGCCAATGATGCAAGGAGATGCACGCCCCGACACTAGAAGAGTCAACTTTGATCAAAGGTTGAACCAAGTCCTCATGGACATATGTGTAGAAGGAGCTCAGTGGAAAAGAGACTCCAAAGGCAAGCCGGTTCAATTGAGAAAGCATGACCTTAAACCTGTGGCTAAAGGATGGTTGGAATTCATCCAATGCTCCATCATTCCTACTAGCAACCGATCTGAAGTGACTGTAGATCGGGCTATCATGATCCATAGCATCATGATTGGAGAGGAAGTAGAAGTTCATGAGGTCATATCTCTAGAACTCTACAAAGTGGCTGACAAAACCTCCACTTTAGCAAGGTTAGCCTTCCCTCATCTCATCTGTCACCTATGCAATTTAGCTGGAATTGTCATAGAGGAAGACATCCTCATTGAAGAGGACAAGCCCATCACTAAAAAGAGGATGGAGCAAACAAGAGAGCCCACTCATGGACCTTAACAAGAGCATGAGAAAGTCCCTCATCAAGAAATTCCTGAGATGCCTCAAGGGATGCAGTTTCCTCCACACAACTATTGGGAGCAACTCAACACCTCTTTGGGAGATTTGAGTTTCAATATGGAGCAACTAAGGATGGAACACCAAGAGCACTCTATTATTCTCCATGAAATTAGAGAGGATCAAATAGCCATGAGGGAAGAGCAACAAAGGCAAGGAGGAGACATAGAGGAGCTCAGGCGTTTCATTGGATCTTCAATAGGAAGAACTAGCCGCCATCACTAAGGTGGACCCGTTCTTTGATTTCCTTGTTCTTATCTTTCTGATTTTCGATTTTTATGCTTTATGTGTTATCTATGTTTTTGTCTTCATTACATGATCATTAGTGTCTAGTATCTATGTCTTAAAGCTTTGAATAATTCCATGAATCCTTCACCTTTCTTAAATGAAAAATGTGCCTAATTACAAAAGAACAAGAAGTACTTGAATTTCAAATTTTATCTTGAAATTAGTTTAATTATTTTGATGTGGTGGCAATACTATTTGTTTTCTGAATGAATGCTTGAACAGTGATATTTTTTATAGTGAAGTTTATAAATGTTAAAATTGTTGTTTCTTGAAAGAATGATGAACAAAGAGAAATGTTATTGATAATCTGAAAAATCATGAAATTGATTCTTGAAGCAAGAAAAAGCAGTGAATAACAAAGCTTGCAAAAAAAGGCGAAAAAAAAGAGAAGAAAGAAAAAGCAAGCAAAAAAAGCCAATAGCCCTTTAAACCAAAAGGCAAGGGTAAAAAAGATCCAAGGCTTTGAGTATTAATGGATAGGAGGGCCTAAAGGAATAAAATCCTGGCCTAAGCGGCTAAATCGAGTTGTCCCTAACCATGTGCTTGTCGCATATAGGTCCAAGTGAAAAACTTGAGACTGAGTGGTTAAAGTCGTGATCCAAAGCAAAATAGTGTGCTTAAGAACTCTAGACACCTCTAACTGGGGACTTTAGCAAAGCTGAGTCACAATCTGAAAAGGTTCACCCAGTTATGTGTTTGTGGCATTTATGTATCTGGTGGTAATACTGGAAAACAAAGTGCTTAGGGTCACGGCAAAGACTCATAAAGTAGCTGTGTTCAAGAATCAACATACTGAACTAGGAGAATCAATAACACTATCTAAATTATAAATTCCTATAGATGCCAATCATTCTGAATTTCAAAGGATAAAGTGAGATGCCAAAACTGTTCAGACGCAAAAAGCTACTAGCCCCGTTCATCTAATTGGGACTAAGTTTCATTGATATTGTGAGATTCAGTGTATATTCTCTTCTTTTTATTTTATTTTGTTTTCAGTTGCTTGGGGATAAGCAACAATTTAAGTTTGGTGTTGTGATGAGCGGATAATTTATACGCTTTTTGGCATTATTTTTAGGTAGTTTTTAGTATGATTTAGTCAGTTTTTAGTACATAATTATTAGTTTTTATGCAAAAATCATATTTCTGGGCTTTACTATGAGTTTGTATATTTTTCTGTGATTTCAGGTATTTTCTGGCTGAAATTGAGAGACTTGAGTAAAAATCTGATTCAGAGGCTGAAAAAGGACTGCAGATGCTGTTAGATTCTGACCTCCTTGCACTCGAAATAGATTTTCTAGAGTTACAGAAACCCAATTGGTGCGCTGTTAATTGCGTTGAAAATTAGACATCTTGGGCTTTCCAGCAATGTATAATAGTTCATACTTTGCCCGAGATTTGATGGCCTAAATTGGCGTCAAAACATCGGTCAGAGACCCTTTTATGGCGTTAAACGCCAGAACTGGCATAAAAGCTGGAGTTAAACGCCCAAACTGGCACCAGAGCTGGCGTTTAACTCCAAGAAAAGTCTATGCACGTGAAAGCTTCAATGCTCAGCCCAAACACACACCAAGTGGGCCCCAGAAGTGGATTTCTACATCATTTACTTATTTATGTAAACCCTAGGTTACTAGTTCATTATAAAGAGGACCTTTCACTATTGTATTTTCATCTTTTGATCATCTTTGATCTTGGTATCAGGTCTTTGAACCCTTTTTCGATTGTTTCATGTTATTTGGGAGGCATGGCCATTCGACCATGCCTAGACCTTGTTCTTATGTATTTTCAACGGTGGAGTTTCTACACATCATAGATTAAGGTGTGGAGCTCAGCTGTTCCTCATGAATTAATGCAATTACTACTATTTTCTATTCAATTCGAGCTTGTTCTTGTTCTAAGATATCCATTCGCACTTCAACATGATGAATGTGATGATCAAGTGACACTCATCACCATTCTCACTTATGAACGTGTGCCTGACAACCACTTTCGTTCTACCTGAAAACAAGGTTGAATGCATATCTCTTGGCCTCTTGGTCCACGACGCATGGTTGCCTCACCTGAAAACAGAGTCTTCCATTCCGTGAGACCAGAGTCTTCGTGGTATAAGCTAGAATCAATTGGCAGCATTCTTGAGATCTGGAAAGTCTAAACCTTGTCTGTGGTATTCCGAGTAGGATCTGGGATGGGATGACTTTGACGAGCTTTAAACTTGTGAGTGCTGGGCGCAGTGATAATGCGCAAAAGGATTAATGGATCTTATTCCAACACGATCGAGAACCGACAGATGATTATCCCTACGTAACCCGTAGCTGGACCATTTTCACTGAGAGGACGGACGGTATCCATTGACAACGGTGATCCCCAACATACAACTTGCCATGGAAAGGAGTACGCATGACTGGATGAAGGCAGTAGGAAAGCAGAGATTCAGGAGGAATAAAGCATCTCCATATGCTTATCTGAAATTCCCACTAATGAATTACATAAGTATTTCTATCTTATTTAATGTCTTATTCATGTTTTAATTATCAAAACCCCATAACCATTTGAATCTGCCTGACTGAGATTTACAAGGTGACCATAGCTTGCTTCAAGCCGACAATCTCCATGGGATCGACCCTTACTCACATAAAGTATTACTTGGACGACCCAGTGCACTTGCTGGTCAGCTACACAGAGTTATGAGAAAAGTGTGAACTCACAATTTCGTGTACCAACAGTCCATCTATTTGTGGATGATATGCAATACTGAGACATTGCTTCGTACCGAAAGCATATTGAAAAGCTCCCCAAAATCTTGATGTAAATCTAGGATCACGGTCTGACACTATGATTGATGGCACACTATGCAACCTTACGATCTCCTTGATGTACAATCTTGCCAACTCCTCCATAGAATAGTTAACTCGCATAGGCAGAAAATGAGCAGATTTGGTTAAGCGATCCACGATCACCCAAACTGCATCAAATCCCGACCTAGTCCTTGGTAAACCAGTCACAAAGTCCATTGCAATTCTTTCCCAATTCCACTGAGGAATCTCAAGTGGCTGTAGCATTCCCAATGGTTTTTGATGCTCTATCTTTACCTTCTAGCACATCAAACACTTGGATACAACTGTAGCTACATCATTCTTCATCCCAGGCCACCAGAACATCTTCTTTAAATCATAGTACATCTTTTTACTTCCTGGGTCAATGGAAAACCCACTGTTGTGAGCTTCCAATAACAAGTCTTGCCTCAGACTCCCGACATCCAGTATACAAATCCTCCCTTTATATATCCAAAATCCTTCATCATCCTTAGTGAATTCTCGATGTCTCTTCTTACCAACTGGTTGAAATAATTGCTGAAGCTTTTGCTCATCTTGCTGAGCCCTCTGTATCTCTAATTTAAACGTACTTGAAATATGTAACTGATTCAAACAAGTTCTCCTGGAAACTTCACCAATATCTAGCTTAAGATACACAAACTTATCCACTAACTCCTCTTTCTTGATCCTCATCCAAGCTATTCTTAAAGATTTCCAACTCAACGCGTCCGCCACAACATTCGCCTTTCCAGGGTGATAACTTAGTTCAAAATCATAATCCTTTAGCAACTCCATCCACCTCCTCTGATGCATGTTAAGCTCTTTCTGATCAAAGATGTACTTGAGCTCTTTTGGTAAGAAAAGACGCTAAACCTCACTCCGTACAAGTGGTGCCTCCAAATCTTCAATGCAAACACAATCGCCGCTAATTCCAAGTCATGAGTTGGGTAATTTACCTCATGCGGTCTCAGCTGACGCGATGCGTAAGTCACCACGTTTTGGTGCTGCATCAACACGCAACCCAAACCCTTTAGTGATGCATCACATTACACTTTAAACGGTTCACACAGTTCTGGTAAAATTAAAATAGGCACTGAAGTTAGCCGTTGTTTCAAGGTCTGAAAACTTTCTTCACACTCCGACATCCACACAAACGACACCTCCTTTCTTGTCAACTTAGTCATCAGTAGTGTAATCTGGGAAAATCTTTCAATAAATCTCCGGTAATATCCAGCCAAGCCCAAGAAACTTCTGACTTTTGTCACCGTCATTGGACTTTCCCATTCCATCACCACCTCTACCTTCGAAAGATCCACCGCTATTCCTCCTTTGCTCACAACGTGACCTAGGAACTTCACTTCCTCCTTTCAGAACTCGCATATGGACAACTTAGCATACAATTTCCGCTCCTTTAAGATTTGCAACGCAATTCTCAAGTGCTCCTCATGCTCCTTCACCGTCTAGAAATAAACTAAGATGTCGTCTATGAAAACCACCACAAATTTGTTCAAAAAGGAACGAAATACTCTGTTCATGTAGTCCATGAACACAGCAGGTCCCTTCGTCAATCCAAAGGACATCACCGCAAACTCGTAGTGTCCACAGCGCGTCCTAAACGCAGTTTTCAGAATGTTATCCTCTTTCACCCTTATCTAATGGTAATTGGATCTTTAGTCAATCTTGGAAAACACCCCAGCTCCTTGTAATTGATCCATTAAGTCATCGATTCTAGGCAACGGATACTTTGTTTAACTGCCAGTAATCCACGCAAAGTTGCATTCCTTCATCCTTCTTCTTTACCAATAAAACTGGCGCTCCCCACGGAGATATACTCGGTCGAATGAACCTCTTATTCAGAAGCTCTTCCAACTGTGTCTTTAATTCTGCCAACTCTATCGAAGCCATTCGGTACGGTGCAATCGATACTGGTCCGGCTCCTGGCACCAATTCAATCGCAAATTCAATCTCCCTTTGAGGTGGAAACTCAGAAATATCTTTCGGGAACACCTCCGAAAAGTCTCTAACTATCAGAATTTGATCAAGGTTCTGATTATCACCTAACGCATTTGCAGCCAATAGAATATAACCCTAACACTCTTCCCTACTACAATGCACCACTACAGAGTTTAGGTAGTAACCCTCAGCTATCATTGCTCCATTTTCTCCTTCCAGCATAAACTGAATTGACCACTCAAAGCAATATGGCACTCAGAGTGTCAACTTCAGGAACTCATCTCTTCTGAGCTACCCCATTACTTACAGGGTTTCTTTCAGAAGTGTACATAATCTAGTTATTTGCAACCATGTCAATGAGTTCTCTTGCCTCTTCAGGCGTTTTCTTCCAGTGGAGTGATCCACCAGCAGAGTCATCCAGTGACATCTTGGATATCTCAGAAAGGCCATCATAGAAGATGTCTAGTGTGGTTCAGTCTGAGATCATGTTGGGAGGACATATTCTGATAAGTTGCTTGTATCTCTCCCAAGCTTCATAGAGGGATTCACCCTCTTTTTGTCTGAAGGTTTGAACTTCCATCCTAAGTTTGCTCAACTTTTGAGGTGGAAATAACTTAGTCAAGAATGCATTGACCACCTTCTCCCATGTGTCAAGACTCTCTTTAGGTTGAGAATCTAACCACAATCTAGCTTTGTCTCTTACCACAAAAAGAAAGAGCATGGGCTTATAGACCTCAGGACTCACTCTATTGGTCTTGACTCTAGACTGTGTCAAATATCTGTAAAAAGTCAGATAAGAATTAATTTGGATCTTCCTTTAGAAGTCCATGGTATTGGTAGTTCAGTTGAACTAAGGTCACAGTTAAGGTTTCAGCTCAAAGTTGTTAACTCCAATGGCAGGTATAGAGATACTTCTGCCGTATAAGTCAGAGGTAAGCTTGTGTAAGCACCAAGAATCTTTCTTGACTCTCCTTCATGATTAGGTTCGGCCATGTCTTCGACTTCTTGTTCGAAATTTTCCGAAAGGTTTCTTCTGGAGTGCTATGCTTTAACTTATTGTAAGCTCCTCCTTAAAGTCCTCTCAGGTTCAGGATCAAGATTAAAGGGAGGTTCTTTATCCCTGTTCCTGGTCATAAACAAGAAAAGAAAACAAGAGAGAAGAAGAATGGGAGCTCTTTGTTCAAGAGCAGAGGACTCCCTGTGAGATGTAAAGAAAGAAGAATGAAGATAGAAGAGTTTGAATAAAGAGAGGAGAGGGATTAGAAGTAGAAAATATAATCAAGAATTAACATATTTTTGTTTTTGTTTTATTTATTTATGAAATTTGAAAATAGAAATTAATTAATTAAAAATATTTGAAAATTAAATGATGAATTTTCAAAAATAGAAGAGAGAGATAGAAGAGAATTTTCGAAAATTAGAAGAGAGAAGAATTAGTTAGGAAGTTTTGAAAAAGAAGAAAGAGAAAATAAGATAAAGATTTGAAAAGATGTTTAAGAAAGATAAGATAAGGAAGTTAAGAAAAGATAAGTTTTAAATTAAAAAGATTTGAAATCAAAATCAAAAAGTTAGTTTCTAATTTAAAAATATTTGAAATTTAAATTTTGAAAGAAAGATAAGATAAGAAAGAATCAATTTTTAAAAGAAGAGATTTGAAAAGAAGTTAAAGAAGATAAGATTTGAAATTTTGATTTTTGAAAAAGTTTTGATTTTGAAATTTGAAATTTTGAATTTTAAATTTTAAATTTTGAATTTTGAATTTTGAATTTTTAATTTTGAATTTTAAATTTTGAAATTGAATTTTAAATTTTGGATTTGAAATAAGGTAAGATTTTGAAAAGATATGATTTTTTTGAAAAGATTTGATTTTGAAAAGATTTGAATTTTGAAATTTAAAACTAAGATAAGATAAGATTTTGATTTTGAAATTAAAATTTGAAATTTTAACTAAAATTTTCAAAAATTAAAGAAAGATAAGAAAAGATATTTTATTTTTTTATTTTTGAATTTAATGAGGAAAGAGAAAAACAACAAAAAGACACCAAACTTAAAATTTTTAGATCAAATAGCACCTAGTGTGCGAAAATTAGAAGGAAAAACACATAGGGACGCCAAACTTAAAAATTTTAAGATCCAAACAAAAAGAAAACAAGAACACTTTAAACATCAAGAAGAACACCAAGAACGAAACTCAAAGAATTCAAAGAAAATAAGAACATGCAAAAGATTCCAAACTTAAATTTGACACAAGACTTAAACAAAAGACTCTATTTTTGAAATTTTTTTTTGAAAAAGACTCCAAAAAATTCGAAAATTCAACCAAGAACACAAACAAAAGACTCAAACCAAAAACAAAGATTAAACAAAGAAAAGAAAAGGTTTTTGAAAAAAAATTTCGAAAAAGAAGAAGAAAATAAAAAAACCCAAACAAAATTAAGAACAATACCTAATCTAAGCAACAAGATAATGCATCAGTTGTCCAAACTCGAACAGTCCCCAGCAACGGCGCCAAAAACTTCGTGCACGAATTTCCACACTTCGTACAACTGAACCAGCAAGTGCACTGGGTCGTCCAAGTAATACCTGAGCGAGTCAGGGTCGATCCCACGAGGATTGTGGTCTGAAGCAAGCTATGGTTATCTTTTAGATCTTAGTCACGTGAATAGAAGATTTGTCAGAATTGTTTAAAGCGCATAAAGGAAAATTAAGAGAACTTAACTAGGTTGATATGTTATCAATGATAAGAAGATGGTTAAGGCTTGGAGATGCTTTATTCTTCTGGCTTAATCCGGTCTTACTGTCTTCTTCAACTGTGAATGATTTCCTCTATGGCAGGCTGTATGTGATCAACGCCGATTGAGAGGTCGCCAATGCTCCTCCAGATCTAAACCACAGGGTTAGTGTGGTTCCATTCTAATTAAGGGTGAAGCTCCTGCTGTTCATTCTCCTTAGTGATCCTACTCAAAATGCCACAGACAAGGTCGAATCTTCCAGATCAGAGAATGCTGCACCTTTGGGTTCTAGGCTCTACCACAAAGACCCTAATCTCCACATACCTTGGCTGAATTGGTGTCTCAAGAAGTACCCAACAAAGTTGTGGATTAGCTGTCTAAGAGATGTATAATCAAGCTGGTGGTTCATCATTGTCCGATGAAAGACGCACTCTGAACCCAAGTAGAACACGGATGGTTGTCAAGCACACGGTTCTAAGATTGAAGAACCAAGATGATTATCACGGGTCATCCCATTCATCAGGTTGAAGAACGAAGATACATCTTAGAATTGAATCAAACACGGATTGAAGAGAAACAATAATACTTTTATTAATCCATAAAACTCAGCAGAGCTCCTCCCCTTAACCTAGGAGATTTAGAAACTCATACTGATAGGAAATACAATGATAAACGTGTAAAGTGTCTAGCAGCTCTAAATTTTGTAAAAGTTCTCAAATAAATAATAAGCTAATGACTAGGGATTACATAAAAAGGGTAAAACAGTCTTTTAGTGCTAAAATCTACTTCTTGGGCACACTTGGTGAGTATTTGGGCTGAGGTTGATTGAGATCCACATGCTAGGAAACTCATTGGGCATTGAACGCCTGCTTGGGGGTCCTCCTTCGCCGTTTGGACGCTGGCTACCCCCTTGTGGGCGCTGGATGCCTGGACTAGGGTAGATGGCTGGTGTTGAACGCCAGTTTTGGGCCTTCTATTCTGAAGTAAAGTATAGACTAATATATATTTTTGGAAAGCCCTTGACGTTAGCTTTCCATAGCCATTAAGAACGCTCCATTTAGGTGTCTGTAGTTTCAGAAAAGCTCTTTCGAGAGCAAGGAGGTCAGATCCGGACAGCATCTACAGTGCTTTCTCTGTCTTTGAAACAGACTTTTGCTCCAGCTCCTCAATTTCAATCAGAAAATACCTGAAATTGCATAAAAACACACAAATTCATGGTAGAATCCAAAAATGTGAATTTTACACTAAAATCCATGAAAAGATAATAAAATTTAAACAAAACATAGTAAAAACTATATGAAAATGATGCCAAAAAGCATATAAAATATTTGCTCGTCAAGCACCAATGAGGGTTACAAGAGACAACGACAGGTGCCGATAAGGGGGGAGCCTTAGAGGGAGAAGCAACAATTGAAGGAGAGGCAGCAATGGGATAGGAGTGAAAGAGAGTGAGCCACACCAAGGTATGGTTTATTAGAGAGAATGAGCACCGAAGGAGGCCTTGTGAGTGAGAGTGAGTGCTGACAAAGGGTGCGCCAATGGAGGGTGTGCCGGAGGAGGCAGCACCAATAGAGGGTTGCGAGAGAGGGTTAGAGGGAGGTTGAGCAATGAGGATTGGAGGGAGCGTTGGCGCATTAGGTTGAATGAAGAAGGTTGTGATAAGCTCTGTGAACAAGATGGTTGCGATGATGAGCTCTAGGTTTTTTCTCTTCTTAGTGATAAAGAGGGTTCATGGTTGAATGAATGAAGAGGTTTTTTCTGTGTTAAAGGAAGAGTGAATATAGATTATTTTTCTTTGAGGTTTTTTCAATGTTTTTTTTAATGACAAAACATTAAAAGTGTATTGGAGAAAAAATTGGTGGAAAATCTAAATTTTTCTTGGGAACTTTATTGCCACGCTTTTTTAGGGTTCCCATATAATTAAAGAATATGGGCATGCTTGAAAAATGTGACCGTAGAAAAAAAAAATCTAGTCACGCTTCAAAAGCATGCCTATTTTTCTCTATGGCCAGGCTTTGGTAAGTGTAATATCTAAAATGTGGCTAAATTACTAATCAATTGCCACCCTCATAAAGTGTGACCATCGACCCCTTTTGGCCACACTTCTGAAGCATGGCAAGAAAAACCGTGACAACAAGGCTTTTTTCTCGTAGTGATAGCTGACATAGTTAACAGCTGGAGCCTTAGGAGGTGTCCCATCTACAAATTCTATTAAATAGAGACTAGTGTGGGATGGAAGTGACTGGTATATTTTACATTTACAGGTTTAATTAGTTTTATAGTATAACATGCATATATAGTGAAAAAATATTTGCTTAATGATAGTTAGGACCCTCCAAAGTTGGGGATAGAAAGGATTAGTTGGGTTTTCAAGAACCACTATAGGTGGTTCATACCCAAATTTAGTACAGCTCCAAATAGCATCTTCGATCTTTGGTGGTGACTTTTTAAGGTAATTAAGTACTTTTTTTAAACTTCAAATTATAAACTTATATTGATAATCTGATTCATTTGTGTTTGATATTGTATCACCACTTTGAATTTGTTCACTAGGAGGAGCAGAAGATGTACAATGCCTAGCGGGTAAGAGTCGCCACGCACCTCCAGTAGATGCTAGCAGACATTCACAGCAACGGTGCTCCTACAGACTGGATCTTGGATCATATCCTCGCCTAGCTAAAGGAGTACCAGAACGCAAAAGATTACTAAGGGATCTAGGCTAAAGGCCCGAGTCAGACAAGAATTCGAGATCGATAGATCCATTCACATCGGCTGGTCCGCCACCTATAGGGCGATCGAGAAGAAAATGGTTCTTATCATTTAAAGTTTTAATTGTTAACTTAATTTATTTATTTTATCATTTATAAATTTGAAACTAATATAATTACTTCTTGAAATTCTAAACCCTACGAATAGGAAATCGAGTTGGGACGCAAACCTCATCAGAGCGAGGTCTTTTAGAGGACGAACACAAGGAAGGAAGACCATACGAAGTGGGTTGAGAAACAGTCTAAGGATGCTTCTATCATTTTAGCAAACCCAAATATATCTCAATAAATTATATTTGTTTGTTTATTTAACTCTATGTTTATCAATTTTATTTGATTTCAAATTGAGTTTGACATTTTCTAGTAAAGGCCCATGAGGAGCACGCAACTCAGATCGTATAGGGGTCGTGAGTGCCCCCCATACCTGAGAATGAGATATGAAGGCAAACAGTTGGCAGCCACAGGCGAGATGGTTTTCAACATGGGGCATCAATCCAACACGACTACTCCACGATTTTCTGATGTTGAGTTCACTGCCAGCGGAGGTCTGGATATCAAGGAGCAAGTTACCCTACTCAATAGGAAGTTGCAATAGGACATGGAGCGAGAGTTACAGTGACATCGAATAAGATACCAGAGCAAGAGGAACGGTACCAACAAGAGCGGGACGCATGGAAGCAAGCTCATTAGAGATAGAGGGGGGATCAGGAGTCTCTAGGAGATCATCGTCCACTAGCAATCCGATTTAGACCAATAGAAGAATACAGTTACGAACATGTACTCTTTTAAGCGAGAGAAGTTGGGGAGGAGCTTGTACAACAATGCAATAGCTATGCTGCCTCTTCTGCTGCCTAGACAACCTCCAGCATCATCTGGTTCTTGGCCGCCAACGACACCAGCATCACCAGGTGATTACATATAGTGTATTTGTATTTTTATTTTTGATCATATTTTTGTATTTTTCTTGTTTCGATATATCTTAATTTCAAATAATCTTGTAAATTTATTATTTATATAGTTTCAGATTGAATAAAAACTATTTTATATCATTTACTGGCCGTATTGAAATTTAATTGTAAACAGGTATTCTAATAATGTATGTATATAAATTATTTACGTTACAGAAAATTTAAAAAATATATATTTTAGACTTTTATCGACAACGACTAATATTGAATTAATATTTTGTTATTTTTTTCTAAAACATTATTATTATCGACAACCGTCGATACGTTAAAAATAAATATTTTTTCCACACTTTATTTTACCAATGGTTATATACCGTCAATAATATTAAATTAATATTACCAATGACTATTGATTGTTGGTAATATTGGTCGGAATTTATTAATGATAGTTTTGCCGACGATCTGGTAGGTTGTCGGTAAAATATACTATTTTTGTAGAGCCTAATATATACTTATATTATAGTAACATTTTTGAATTATATATAATTGTTTTCTATTGCAGGCAACTAAAGATCATGTTGTAATGACATTGAAATGATCGGAGAAAATTCATGGATCGGCAAGCACGATGCACATTTACATATTATGTTTAATGTTTCCATTTTATAATTAATATGAGATTGAAAAATGATGATAATGTACTATTTTTTTTAATTTTTAATTTGTTCTACTTAAATATTTCTTTTAAATGAAAAATGATTAGTAGTGTAATGTAATTTTAATATTTATATATAACGTTTTTAAAAAAAATATTATCAGATTTGTGGAGGTTTAAAATTTTTATAGCACAACAAATTATTTGTAAATTAAAAAATTTTTTGTAAAAATTTTAAAATGTAGCAAATATTGACAAAAAAAACTGCCACAAAATGGCAACATAACCTCCCTCTCCCAAAGGGATTAAAAATGTTACTAAATGGAATAGTAATAATAGTGAAAAATCATCACAAAAGAGAGTGCGTAACATCTTAAATTTTGGAGATTTTTAAAACTGCTAAAATTTATTTTGTAAAAATTTTAAACTACTACAAATAAAAAAAAAAACGCCAAAAAAATGAAAACCTTGTAGTGATGGTTAAGATTTTAATCAATTCGCTTATTAATATAATTTTAACAAATTTAATTTGTCGTTAACCCAAATGTACATAAAATCAGCCAGGAAAGACGTGCTTTGTTACAGTGAAATGGATTTGGATGCCCCGACAAACATGTATAACGACTAACGAGATAACACATGGTATTGGTGTGCTAACTGCTATATACCCACCAGATTGGAGAATATATGGAACTTTGTGTATATAAACTATAAAGTATAAAACACATTGAGGTTAATTTTCTTAATTCATGGTATAATTTGTTTATACAATTCACCTAACCCTCCCAAAAAAGGTTAATTTTGATTAATTCATAGTATAGTTTTTTTATACAATTATTAATTATATTCTTTTTTATTATTTTTTACGTGTTTGAGCTTAGAAAATAACTATTTTTATGATGTGATTTATGTAAAAATTCAATTAATCCTCAAAAAAAAGTTTTTGTATGAGAAAATATATTAGAAATATAATATCTATCTTATAATGTAATATTAAAATTTCTATGAGCTAAAATATGGTTTAAAGTTCTATTCTTATTACTTTAAAAGAAAGAAAATCTTTGTAAAAATTTGTGCAAATACAAAAAAGAAGTTCTTGCATAGTAAAATATTTTAGAGATATAATAGTTTATGTAATAATTTTCTATTAGTGATATAATTATTCATATGTTTCTGTCTATCTGCTTAAATTTAAAAAAATTGATTTCATAATATAATATAAAAATTTTCATGACCTAAAACTTCCAACCTTGATAATCATATAAAAAAAATTTAGCATAAAGAAAAAAGCAAAAGAATGTATGTCTCTGCAAATATTCAAACAAATTAAAAAAAAAAAGTCGTCTTCTAATAAGAAAAAATATATTAAAGATATAATTATTTATACATTTTTTTTAATTAACTTAAATTTTGAGAGAAGTAATATATATTATGGCACTTTTTTTATACACGTCTTATTATGTAAAAATATCTTTTGATACTGTGTCATGAAACAATTTGTTTCAAAAATTTAATTTAATAAAAAAAGCATATAATTAAATAATTATATCTCTAAATTAAAATATCTAAAAATTAACAATTAAATATAAAATATTTGTTAAAATATTCTCTTAATAAGTATGGCTAACTTATTACGTTAAAGTTTAAATTATTTATTTTAATTAATATTCATAAAAGAATTCAAGTAAAAACGTAATTAAGATTATATCGAAATCTGACATTTATTTGATGAAAGTATTTAGAAATTTTCACAATTATTCCTTCCCCTTTAAATAAGTCTTCAAAACTAATTGTACAGAAATATAAATTAGAAATATCCTAATTTCAAATTTTTTTATCATGCACTAATGGAAAACTTCAGTTAATGTTTCTTACTTTCTTTTTAAATGAATATTTGTTTTGAACCAAATTAAATTTTAAAAAATGGGCGTTTATTTTAAATAAAATAGAAAGTAATATTTTATCATTTTTTATGAAGTGCAAAATTGTTATTCCATAACACTTAATCATCACTCAGTTGTCTTTTTGAATTAAAAAGTTACTCGAATAAAGACGTCTAAAACGTCTTTTTTTAAAGATGTTTTTTGGTAATTAAAATTTAATACATATAATCGATCAAACTGTATTTTTTTTATCAAAATTAGGTCAGACAAATTAATTTGACCGAAAAAATGGTGAATCAAATCTTGAACCGATCTAAATTAATATTATTTTTTATAGAAAATAACTATAATACTCTTATTATAAAAAATGACTAAAATACTCTTATTATATATATTAATTTTGAGAATCCTAAATTCTAATCCTTTACTTCTCTGCCATTATAGGGTTAGGATTTAGAGTTTTCATATATATATATAT
>NC_029776.3:40549941-40550310 GCF_000817695.3 Arachis duranensis | reverse complement strand
GCCATTACCATGGTGTGTCTATGGCTTCTTTGGAATGGCCGCATGCAAAATCTTCAAACAAAAATATTTTGCTGCTGATGAGGATGTGTTAATTACTTTTAATTTTTTTATTCTCTTTAAATATTATTTAAATAAATAATTTTTATACAAAATGATTTTCCTTAATTTTACTTTTCTTAGTGGCCGTTTAAATTAATTTTTCCTTTGAATATGATTCGTGGCCAAATATTTATTTCTCCTCAAATATAATACGCACATAAGAAATTATCTATATTTTGAGTTCTTTTAATTTTATTGTTTTAATATATTAAACGTATCTATTTATTTTTTACTTCAATTAGAAGTTATCAGGATTATTTAAAAAATCCA
>NC_029776.3:40544190-40549802 GCF_000817695.3 Arachis duranensis | reverse complement strand
TTAGATAAAATATAAAAATCATCTCAGATAAGTTTAGTTTGTTACATTCATCGTACAAAATATCCTAAAAACACAAAACATTTTCCCTTTATGAAAGTAGCAACGGAGGAAATTTCTTCATATATGTACGTCTAAATAATATTTTATTGATCTACTAAATTAAAAACTTGAAATTTTAAGGATAAAATCATAATTGAGGGGAACGACTGATTGTTGGATCTAAAGAATGTTATCCTCTCTTTTCTGTTGCCTACTACTATACTTCTTATTTGGATTTGAATATTTTAAAATAAAATATAGAATATGATGGTAAAATATAAAATAAGAATTAAATATTATATTGAGTCAAAGATTTTTATGCTTACATGTAGGACTCATTAAATTATCTAACAGCTCTCACCATTTAATTTTATAAATTGTGATTTTAAATAAGTTTTATAAAATTTGTAATTATATATTGCAACCTAATTCATAATGCATAAGAGAAAATAAAAAAAAAAACCCTTAGCTTCAAAATCTATTGAAATGAAATTTAATTTTCAAACCATTATTAACAAAAGCAATAAATGCTATATACAGATATAGGTAAAATGCCTAATCTGAGAGTTAAGATATATTTGTATTAAAAATAATATAAGTTAGAATAAAATTTGTTAACGAATTGATTAAAAAGGGAAAAAAAGAAAAAAGAAAAAGATAAAAACATTAAATGGAGCATGATTCCAAGTGACAAGAGAGTAGTAAGATAACATGGGCTTGCGTGCTTAGACTGACACATAGAGGTCCCGCGTCGTTGGGTCACATATACTAAACCAAGCACATTTTATTTGCCCCTTAGCTTAACCCATCCCAATAATATTTACAATTATTTTACGATCCATCAACTCACCACTTTAAAATATATAGTAAAATTATGTAAATTCATTTAATAACTGATTATATATATTAATATTTATTATGACAGAAATCATTCTATCCACCTTTTTGTTAAATTAAATTTCAATGTATATTCTTCTTTTATTAAATTAACTTTCATAATTTTTTTATTGTTTATTATGAAAATAATAGTAAAGAACATATTTTAAAGGTAAAAAATAATTAATATTGATTTAAATATAAAAGAAAAACAAAAAATAAAATTTGGTTAATATCTGTGAGTGTTGATCCGCTTGGAGGTAACCCTAGTTTGGTAACATCTGGTCACAAAGGAGAGTATGGGTTCTCTCTCTCTCTCTTTCTTCTCTCAGCTGGTGAGTGTTGAAGACAAGAAGGCCTATTAATAACAAGGGTAGCCCACTGCTTTCTCCCATGCACTACTTGTCCTCTTCAACCACTAACACACACATTCTCTCGCGTCAACACACCTCTCTCTCTCTCTCTCTGTTCCTTTCTCTCGTTCTTCCATTCCAATAAACACACACTCATATATATACATAACGAATACTATACAGCAGCTTATAAATTAGGTGTTTCAGTTGTAGTTAGTTGAGATCGAAAGAAGGGAATAATACATAATAATAAAAAGTATAATAATGTCAAGCAGAAGATCTCGTTCGAGACAATCGGGTGTGTCCACTGAGATCACTGATGCTCAAATCACCGATCTCGTTTCCAAGCTACAACAACTCATCCCTGAGCTTCGGGCTAGGCGCTCCGATAAGGTATCTATTTCTCTCTCTTTCATACACACTTCTAAGTTCATCGTTATTTCTCTAATATACAATGTAATATATATTTTCAATTTGTATTTTATACTGATTTTTTTGTGTAAATAGTATTTTTATATTTTAACATCTTTACTACTAAGTGAAAATATTCTAAAGAAGTCTTCTATGTATATATGTTCAAATTGGTATACCGGCCTTCCCTTTAATTTGTGTCTTTCTTCCAACTATACTATTTCCATACATATACATGATACACGCTTTCACAACTAGTACTTACCATATTATTCACATTCACACAACACGTTGGTTACATTATATTATTATGGCACATTTTGCGTGTGATCTTAATAATGCGCTGGCCCTTGCTAGATAAGTCACACTTCTCTTCCCTTCAATTCTTTACACACAACTTGAATCTATATATGGCTTATAATAATTAACTAATAGTTGTGCCACTTTGAATTAAACTGTTCCAACCTCTTAATTGCCGTGCCATTGACGACTAGACCATACCATAATAATACTATACTGCACTACCTAGCTACCTAGCTAACAGTTTTATATATTTCCACGGCAAAAAGGGTACCAAATAGTTAGGAGGACATTTATTTTCTTTCAATGGTCAAAATACTATTATTATGACATCATTATTTCAGACATTGTTTACAATTTAGATCCACCACTATAGTATATGGTTTTCATCACTCTTTTGATTCATACAAATTCTCATCATCTCCCCCTTCTTAAAATTTTGATTATTAATTAATTAAATTCTAATAATAATATAATGTAACTCTGAGCAATGTACTAGCTAGCATTATTTGATTGTGCTGTATATAAAATAGATATAGGGTTTGGCTTACTTAGCTTGTTAATGAATTAACCAAGCCCAAATATTAATTAATTGACATTGATAATTAGTTAATAGTTCTTCTTTTGCGGGAATTATTATTATTGTAGGTGTCAGCAGCTAAGGTATTGCAAGAGACTTGTAACTACATCAAGAACTTGCACAGAGAAGTTGATGATCTAAGTGATCGATTGTCAGAGCTTTTGGCCAACACAGACTCCAACAGTGCTCAAGCAGCCATTATTAGGAGCTTACTTATGTAATAATAATGCTACTACTACTAATATATAATTAATTATTAATCATAGAGTTAGTTAATTAGCATTTTTTTTTAGTTACTACTCCTTCTCTGCTCTCTGCATGTGTGTCCCATTAGTAGTACACTACTGCTTTAATTTATTATTATCATCATCCTCTCTTCTTAGTATAGGGTTTGCTGCTGTTTTTCTGGGTAGGGTTTGGTTTGTAGACCAAGGCAATGGGCTATTCCATACATGGGCTCCATATGTTAGTCTCTGATTATTAGTTTCAGTGTGACACCTTGTAGTCATCTTTATCTTCATCTTCACCAGCTCTCTAGCTGTAAATAAACGGACTTCATCTTATGAGTTCTATATACTCTTCACATGAAACTAAGGGTGTGTGGTTCAAATATTACTTTGTTACTCAAATTCTATTCTTATGTGAATCAAATATACCCAGAAGAAGGTGGGAATGAAATAATGGTATTTTGATTTTCTGGAATCAAACTTGTTTGAAAATAATTTTTTAAACTTTAAACCAAATATTGAAATATGATATTTCTATCTTAAAATTCTTAGAAATTATTTATAATTCCCCTATCCACACACCCTAAGGAGTATATAACAATTGTACAACTAAATAAGTTTGTGCTACTTAAATGCTTGAAAGATACATTAATGTGATAACAATCAAGTTGGATGCTCGAGTTGTAATTCATTCGTTGACTTAATCAAATGTCAAGAATTCAAATTCTGCTTTGTGCATATAATAATTTATTGGCCAACAATAAATTTTTAAATGAAGTAGTTTTTACTCTATCTTAAGATACCCTGAAAAATTAAAGAAAGATATGCTAACCTAACAAAATTTCCAAACCCCAACAGATATTGTCATTCAAACGTGTAGAGAGCAATATAAACTTGCTCAATTTGTTCGGAAACTAAATTATCAGCATTTTGATCATTTAAAAGATAAATTGAAGATATGTATTTGAGTTAATCAAATCAAATATCTACTATCAGAAATACTAGAAGCCTAACAAATTGTTAGCAGTTAGGCAATAACTTTTAAAAGTGTAAATTAAAAATATTATAAAATTGTTAGACTAAAAAATTTAAACTAATAACAAAATAATATCGACTAAAAAAATAAATTCTGCTGTTCCTTAATCTTTTGTGAATCTACTATTACATTTATATATATGTGAAGATAGATTCAAAGTTGGGGTTTGACCATGGTAAAATCTATATCTTAATAATGAGAGAAACTTTACGGTTTTTGTGTGGACCCTAATACACAAAGGGGTCAAGATTGAAGTTGACAGTGGCTCTTACATGTGACATTACCCCACACCATTTCGGTTATTTGTTCTGCCCAACCCGTGATATTAATGTTGGTATTAGGACCACAATATAAAATAACTAACTCATCACCGGGCCTTGGCCTTCGCCATTATATTTGCAGCATTTGACGGATCAGATTTATTCCTCTTGTTTCCAGATACTCCCTTCCCTTCAAATTAAGTATCGCTTTCGTTTTTTCAGGTTTACTCAAATTTTAAAACGGATGGAGTATATTTATAAGTTTACTTTTTTTAATTAGTATTTTATATTTACGTAAAAAATAATTTTATTTACTTATGTGGCCAAATATATATATTTATATTATTAGATGTTTACGTAATTTTTTTATAATAATATTAGGGAGGTAAAAACTCAGGTACAGTTGATTTCATGTAAAGTTAATAATTGAGAGTCGTTAGATGAAAATTTAGTCAAATTAGTCAAATCATTTAATGATTTTCAACTATTAATTTCATATGAAATCGACTGCACTTGAGTTCCACTTATTAGGGATGTCAATTAGGGTACACATAATTTGTTTTAAATGAAAAAAAGCATGTTATTAGCAATATAATGATATATGAACACATTTTCTTAGTGTCGAAGTATGGGCATCATTTTACTTTGAAATGTATATAAATTGGAACTCTCTCATGCATTTTTATAGATATCAAATGATATATCTATAGAATGACATTAATTTAAAAAAACTCCTGGTCTGGTTAAGTATATCATTATTATTTTATTTCCTTGTTAAATACAGCATGAATAAGACAACAATTTTATTATATAGACAATGACTTTTGTAAATAATATAAATCTTTAAAATTGGCCCAATAAAATAAAAATACACTACATTTCTAAATTATTCACTTAAATCTTAATATTAGGATATATAACCATCCGTACACTTAGTGAATTGAATATCCAATATATCTATTGTTCACATTATTTAGTATTTTTATTGTCTATCTATACTTATTCATAAGAGAATTATTAATTACATTATTGTTATCTCATCATTTCATCTCATAATCATCTTTTTATTATATTACTTTACTATTTATATTTAGAGAAAATTTAGGGGCCAGCAGATTTTGAGGTTTTTAGCCATCAATTAGCCATCAATGATTTTTTAATGGTGTGAGATTGCATCTAATGGTGGAGAATCATTCAATTTTTCTTTAATGTTTAAATGCTGGCCAAAATTTAACAAAAGTGCTGGCCCTAACACTCCTATATCTTTAAAGCACATATAAAAAATCCTCCAAAATTATTCAAGTACTATAATATTTCACCATTTGTTTAGATTTTGGCTATAATATAGCCTAACTCATATATAATATACCACACATGGTACTATCTATTTCTTATTGAATTTAGTGCAATAAATGAAATAGGAAAAGTATCCATCCCAACATCCAATTACATTGAAAGTCTATAGTATAGGAGCCGGTTTTCAAGCTAACGGTTGTAGAGTTAAGACTTTACTTTTTTTTTTTTTTTTTT
>NC_029776.3:40540112-40544168 GCF_000817695.3 Arachis duranensis | reverse complement strand
TCTTAGTATATAGTAGGGTGAAAAGAAATTAACAAAAGGGAAGGACCCACTAACCTGCAAGTACCATTCTCATGCATTGCGTGGTAGGGAAATGCTGTTTCAGCTTGTCTCCCGCCCTCCATAAACAGAACTTCATATATAGTCCAAATTTATTATATTATAGGACTACATATAATTTAGCTACCGAGAAATTGTGTGTCATTCAATAATAATCATTCTAATTATATACTATCTCGATCAGATCATGAAGTACTCTATGTCTTTTAAAATTAAGATTTTTTTCTAATAATAATATTATTTTTTAACCAATTTAAGTTAGTCGAGTGATTAGTTTACTTATCTATTTAAGTAAGTGTACATTAGAAACTTTAAATTATCTTATATATGTAATAATTCATTAACTAATGCTAGACTCTAAAATAAAACTTCAATTTACAGCAGATTAAAATTTAACCTATTAAGTCGAAAGATAGCTTACGAAACGGACTTTTTTTTAAATAAATAATTAATTATTTACCCGTCTAAATACTAATATAGAAATATATCATTTGATACATTTAGTTGTATCTTCGCAATTAAGAAAAACAAAAATAAAAACTGTATTTTTTGTACATTTAGGCTGTGAAAAATAAGATAAAATTATCAACTATTTTTGCACACCTAAACTGTGCAAAAATGTGGAAGAAAAGTTTTTTTTGCTCTAGGACTCCATGCCTGCGAAAACAAGTTGCTTTTAGGTTTTGGCTATTTATTGTATTTTTTCATCGTTAATATGTATAAGGCAACATCTTATTCACTCGAGACATCTCAAGATGACTCTCTTATTTTTTTTCTTTTTGTAATTTATATTTTTATACCACATGTCAAATATAAAAATTTTCAATTGATTTGATCTAAATTCCAATGAAAAGAATGATTTTAATTGTTAAATTTGATTTTTCAGTATTAGTGGAATATCATATTGATAGGACATTGTATATAAAAAAAGTTTTTTGCTTCTTAGTTTATTCATTACATTATTAGTCTAGCAAACACAAGTTTGATCCACACATACATAATGTTTTTGTCGACATGGAGTTCTAAAACAGGAGAATTGGAGAAATTTATTTTCTCATTTCGCATCTTAGATGTGTAAAATAAGTTGATAATTTTATTTTGTTTTTGCAGTCTAGATGTGTACAAAAATATAGTCTCCAATTTTTGTTTTTCTTAACTACAAAAATACAACTAAATATACAAAATGATATATTTCTGTATTCATATTTAATCTGATAAATAATTAATTTTTTTATTTAAATGAAAAAAAAGCCCTTGCCAAACAAACAAAAATATATATTATTTTATGGTGTACTGCTAATTATTTTTTATTTACGATTACTTTAAGGGTTATCCATTAATCAAGTTGTGTTAATTATTTTACAATTTTAGGCGAAACTGACATGATTTTTGTTTATATTTCTGCTACTTCTGTTGATATATATATATATACTAAAATTTTAAAAGATAACTAGCTATTCATAAGTAATAGTAAATTGATGAAATTATTTGTTACCGGGCAATGCATTGCAGTTGAAGGCACATAATAACAAGTTGCATGACATAATAGTAATGGGCAACATTTTGAGCTAGGTACGTAGAACTGCAGGGTCTACAAGTGAGTGGATGGAGAAAATTCTGCATGCTATCAGATAAGTTGCGGTTTATAACAGTTTAGGAGTCACGCGTTGCTATTAGAACAGTTTAGCACAACAAACTTATTGGATTCACTAAATGCTTCAGCACCTTGTTACTGTAAGCAAAGTCTTGGATTTTAGTTTAGTAAATACAGATATTGCCTAGAGCTTTATGCCTCCGCCTATAGCAAAGTCAACTCCAATTGGTACACATAAATATTATTCATGGTTTTGAAAAACTAAAAAAAATTAACTAATTAAATGAGCTAGGTTAGTTCCTCCGGTTAAACAAAATTAAATTAACATTTTCTGATGACCGATGGAAGATTTAAGCACGGAAATTCTAACTTAAAAGATATATATTAACTCGATATATATAAAATTAAGTTAGACTGATAAAAGTACGTATTCATAAACTATATATTTTGGATAATTTTATTGAGCTAATTAAAATTTTTATGAATATTAAATTAATTTATTTTTTATAGTAAAAATTTATCTATTTTTTTTTTATCCAAACGGTATCTCCCAACCCGATAGGTTAAGGACTAATCCGTCGCGGATCTGAGCTCCATTTAAGGGTCTGCCGCCAATGGGTTGCTGCATGCATAAGGCGAGGTTCAAACTCCCGACACCTGCTTAAGCGGACGAGTGAGCTGACCACTCGACCAACCCAAGTTGGTTCGGTACTCTATGTCTATGATCAAACAATGAATGGATAGCAACCTACTATTTTTTGTTTTCGGTCTACAGGCCCTTGGCTATTAATGTTTTTTTTCAATATTTTCTAATTTCTGTCAAATATTTTTTTATTTTTGAAAAGCCCGGTTTTTATGGATCCATGAAAATCTCTCTCATTCAACAGGGCCGCTTTCTACTCAGTCTCAGAAAACAAAAATATTAAAACCAAAATAAAAAAAATTAAGATAAAAAAGAGAGACTCGCCAGGTCCAAGAAAAAACGAAAGACTCACCCAAAAATAAAAAAATGAGAGAGGTCCACTACTCTCACTGAAATAATTCGACCAAAAATTATTAAAATAAATAAACGAAATCTGGAAATAAATGAATAAAAGAATACTGGATTTTTTTTTGAAATAGAATACTGGATTATTAATAATACTTAAAACTACACACACACAATTATTTATATAACCAAAAAATTATTTTAGAATACCAATTTAATTTTTTGTTTTAAACAGATATTTTAAAAGTAATAAATAAATCTATTATATATGATTAATTTTATAACTAAAACGTGTCATATGTCATACCATTATTGTAACATCCTATACACAGAGTTTTACGCTTAGGTCGTAAATCAAAGGTGGTGAGACGCTACAAAGTCTAAAAACAAAACATATAAATATAAATATAGAAATGATGATATAACTAGGAGTCTTAAAAGAAGAAATTAAGCAAACATGGAAACAGAAAAGTGTGTTACACTCGAATAGACAAGTGTAAAACGGAAAGGCAAGATCAAAAGGAGGATAAAAACATAAGCTACAAATCAGAGTTCTAAAATATAGATATCAAGCTCCAGACTTAACATACATATATACAACCAGTACAAAACACAAGCCCCTAAAAGTATAGTTCTTCGCTTGAATAGGAAGTCTCAAGATGCTCAACGAGAAACCACTTGACCTGCATCTGAAAAACAATAACTTATGTAGGAAATGAGAATCAGGGGGTTCTTAGCATGGTAAAGGTGCCCAAATAGATAATATATAAGGTCCCGAAAAAGCCAAAGGTATTCCTAAAACTCCGACAATCAGATTTAAACTTAAAATAAATTCTAAACCAGAATTTCGATAACCTATTGATGAGCGGATAATTTATACGCTTTTTGGCATTGTTTTTAGTATGATTTTAGTATGATCTAGTTAGTTTTTAGTATATTTTTATTAGTCTTTAGTTAAAATTCACTTTTCTGGACTTTACTATGAGTTTGTGTGTTTTTCTATGATTTCAGGTATTTTCTGGCTGAAATTGAGGGTCCTGAGCAAAAATCTGATTCAGAGACTGAAAAGGACTGCAGATGCTGTTGGATTCTGACTTCCCTGCACTCGAAGTGGATTTTCTGGAGCTACAGAAGCCCAATTGGTGCGCTCTCAACGGCGTTGGAAAGTAGACATCCTGGGCTTTCCAGCAATATATAATAGTTCATACTTTGCCCGAGATTTGATGGCCCAAACCGGCGTGGCAAATCAGCCTCAGAAATTCCAGCGTTTAACGCTGGAACTGGCATAAAAATTGGAGTTAAACGCCCAAACTGACATAAAAGCTGGCGTTTAACTCCAGAAAAAAGTCTCTACAAATGAAAGCTTCAATGCCCAGCCCAAGCACACACTAAGTGGACCCAGAAGTGGATTTTTACG
>NC_029776.3:40539707-40539963 GCF_000817695.3 Arachis duranensis | reverse complement strand
TGCATGAGTCTCTAAACCCCATGGTTGGGGGTGAGGAGCTCTGCTGTGTCTTGATGGATTAATGCAATTATTACTATTTCTTATTCAATCATGCTTGCTTCCATTCTAAGATATTACTTGTTCTTAAACCGGATGAATGTGATGATCCGTGACAATCATCATCATTCTCAACTATGAACGTGTGCCTGACAACTACCTCCGTTCTACCTTAGATTAAGTAGATATCTCTTGGATTCTTTAACCGGAATCTTCGTGG
>NC_029776.3:40539072-40539382 GCF_000817695.3 Arachis duranensis | reverse complement strand
AACATTTCCACTGAGAGGATGGGAGGTAGCCACTGACAACGGTGAAACCCTTGCATACAGCTTGCCATGGAAGGAGCCTTGCGTGTTTGAAGAAGAAGACAGTAGGAAAGTAGAGATTCAGAAGATGGAGCATCTCCAAAACCTCAACCTATTCTCTACCACTGCAAAACAAGTACTTATTTCATATTCTTTTACTTTTCAGAATCAATCCTGATAATTTCTGATATCCTGACTAATATTTACAAGATAACCATAGCTTGCTTCAAGCCGACAATCTCCGTGGGATCGACCCTTACTCACGTAAGGTATT
>NC_029776.3:40535046-40535446 GCF_000817695.3 Arachis duranensis | reverse complement strand
AAAGATGCCAAGAGACTAACCTGGTTTTAAACTGGGAGAAATGTCACTTTATGGTGACTGAAGCAATTGTCCTTGGACACAAAATTTCAAGCAGGGGAATAGAGGTGGATAAGGCAAAGGTAGAGGTAATTGAAAAATTACCACCACCTGCCAATGTTAAGGCAATCAGAAGCCTTCTGGGGCATGCAGGATTCTACAGAAGGTTTATAAAGGATTTTTCAAAAATTGCAAAACCTCTGAGTAATCTGCTAGCTGCTGACACACCATTTGTGTTTGATACACAGTGTCTGCAGGCATTTGAGACCCTGAAAGCTAAGCTGGTCACAACACCAGTCATCTCTGCACCAGATTGGGCATTGCCATTTGAATTAATGTGTGATGCCAGTGACCATGCCATTGG
>NC_029776.3:40532543-40533221 GCF_000817695.3 Arachis duranensis | reverse complement strand
ATCATCCACAGACAAATGGGCAAGCTGAAGTCTCTAACAGAGAGCTAAAAAGAATCCTAGAACGGACTGTGATAGCCCGAAAAAAGGTTTGGGCAAAGAGTTTGGATGATACTCTGTGGGCATACAGGACAGCATTCAAGACTCCTATAGGAACCTCTCCATACCAACTGGTGTATGGGAAGGCCTGTCATCTGCCCGTGGAACTGGAACATAAAACCTACTGGGCAACCAGATTCCTAAACATGGATGCTCAGTTAGCTGGTGAAAAAAGATTGCTCCAGCTAAATGAGCTAGAGGAGTTCAGACTCAATGCCTTTGAAAATGCAAAAATTTATAAGGAAAAGGCAAAGAAGTGGCACGACAAGAAGTTGTCAACCAGAGTCTTTGAGCCAGGACAAAAAGTTCTGATCTTCAACTCTAGGCTCAGATTGTTTCCAGGAAAACTTAAATCCCGGTGGAGGGGTCCGTATGTGATTACAGGAGTGTCACCATACGGGTATGTTGAGCTTCAGGATATTGATTCTGACAAAAAGTTCATTGTTAATGGACAGAGAATCAAGCATTATCTTGAAGGCAATTTTGAGAAGGAATGCTCAAAACTGAGACTTGAGTAATTCTCAGTAAAGGTCCAGCTAAAGAAGTAAAGAAGCGCTTGCTGGGAGGCAACCCAGTCATTAG
>NC_029776.3:40530774-40531503 GCF_000817695.3 Arachis duranensis | reverse complement strand
ATGTGATTGCTTGTGAGATCTACACAATTGCAAATAAGAATTCCACTGAAGCCAAATTGGCTTACCCAAGCTTGATTTCCTTGCTCTGTAAAGAGGCTGGGGTGAAGATGGGAGTAGATGAGTTCATACCCATTGAACACCCAATCACCAAGAAGTCAATGGAAGGACAAGTGCAAGACAACTCTATCAAGAGGAGGGCGCAGGAATTCCTCCCTGAATTCCCAAGAATTGACTACTGGACCATCCTAGAAGCATCTATCTCCAAGTTGCAAGAGACTATGGAGCAACTGAAGGAAGAACAGCAGAATCAGAACTGCATGATCTGCAAATTGCTGAAGGAACAAGAGAAGCAGGGGCGTGAACTCCAAGAGTTGAAACGCCAAAAGCTATCCTCTCAAGTTGAGGGAGCATCCACTTCTCAAAATCAAGGTTGTTGAGTCCTAACTCTGTAAAAACCTCTATCATTAGGAGCCTATGTTTTTGCGTTTTTATTTTCTTCTGTTTTGTTCTTATTTTTCGTTTTTCTAGTCTCATTTTATATCTATTTTTTGAGTCTTGTTCTTAATTCATAGTTAATAAAATTGAAATTTTATGCCTTAAAGTTATAAATGTCCTATGAATCCATCACCTCTCTTAAATGAAAAATGCTTTAATCACAAAAGAACAAGAAGTACACGATTTCGAATTTATCTCTGAAACCAGTTGAATTAGTTTGATGTGGTGACAATA
>NC_029776.3:40494330-40528986 GCF_000817695.3 Arachis duranensis | reverse complement strand
GCGTTGAACATTTCCACTGAGAGGATGGGAGGTAGCCACTGACAACGGTGAAACCCTTGCATACAGCTTGCCATGGAAGGAGCCTTGCGTGTTTGAAGAAGAAGACAGTAGGAAAGCAGAGATTCAGAAGATGGAGCATCTCCAAAACCTCAACCTATTCTCTACCACTGCAAAACAAGTACTTATTTCATATTCTTTTACTTTTCAGAATCAATCCTGATAATTTCTGATATCCTGACTAAGATTTACAAGATAACCATAGCTTGCTTCAAGCCGACAATCTCCGTGGGATCGACCCTTACCCACGTAAGGTATTACTTGGACGACCCAGTGCACTTGCTGGTTAGTTGTGCGGGGTTGCAAAAGTGTGATTGCAATTTCGTGCACCACATATCTAAGGGTATTATAATTCTAATCTAATTCTTCACCTCCTGTCAACCCAAACCTCCTAATAACCAGTGGAATTACCATTAGCGCCACCTTCGCTAGCATAAGGGATCTCTCAATTGTAAAGACATACAAAACATACAAATAATACACAATTAAAGAATCAGGTACAACAAGTAAGTCATGTAGCATATAGACATATATAGACAATTAGAAAAACCAAAATAAGCATACTCAAACAAAATATACAAATGCACATGATGCATGTCTGCTCTATGAACAATGATATCATCTGTCGGTTATCCAGTCAAACCCGACATGTCCAATAGCGAACCTTGGACAGTCCCAACGATGCGAAGCTCAAAGCATATGCATGTATATAAATATTCAATAATCCATCACGCGGCTAGGTCAAAGGAATCTCAATTTCAACCTGGAACCAGCGGGGGCGAGTCACTGTGTTTGTCTAGAGAGACTAAGATCAATCATAAATACCATCCCAGAGCAAGTAGGGCGACCACTGCATCTACCTAGGAAGCTTAAAATCCTCTTAACCTGGAGCAAGTATGGTGAACCACACCCTTGTATTTACCTAGGGAGCTCAAACTATCTCATCCTGGAGCAAGTGGATCGAACCACACCCTTGCATCTACCCGACGAGCCTTAACTAACCAACCTGGAGCAAGTGGGATGAACCATAACCCTTGCGTCTACCCAGGAGATACGTTCTCATATCTCCAGGAGAAATAAAGGAGGGGATCCTGACCTCCCACCATCTCGCTGGAGGTGATTTTATAATACTAGGAGGAACTACGAAAGGGGATCATCACCTTCCACCATCTCACTGGGATCGCACTTTCAAGAAAGAGTGCTCGAGATAAAACAATCATATTTATAATCAAATTACGCCCAATTTTATATTTATAATTAACATATAGTTCCTCCAACTTATCTCCACTAATACTTTAATATCTTCTCTTTAATCAATTAAAAACACTTTAATAAATCGCTCTAGTTAACCTACCTATAACACTCTGTGATCCTTAAGTCTCCACCTCTAAATACAAAAACAGAAATGATGAGTCCATATTTTACGATATATTTTGGTTTGATTTGAGTTAATTCCATCACATAAACCCATATTTATTCATCTAAATAGCATGCTTTTGAGATTTCTTCCTAAATTGTGCTTAATTGTAAAAACATGTTTTTTAGGTCTTAAAATAGCTAAAATTAATTCACTTTAATCCCATTTAGTGTCTTGATGTATTTATTAAGTGATTTCAGGTTTCCAAGGCAAGTATGGATGGAAGAAGTGAAGAGAAAAGTATGCAAAAGGGAGAAATCATGAAGAAAATGAAGTTTGGAAGCTGCTGCAAAGATGCGTACGCGTACGCACAGTGACGCGTGCGTACGCACAACAGTGACTTCGTGCAAGGATGCATACGCACCAAATGTTGTGCATACGCACGATGGGAATTTTGCACAAAGATGTGTACGCACCGTAAGTCGTGCGTACGCACGACTGCATATGCGTGAGGTTATTAATGCAAATCACTGGGGGCGAATTCTGGGCCTCCAAAATCCAGTCCAACTCATTTTCTGAAGCTATTTAAGGCCAAAGTGAAGAGGAATGAAGGGGGGCAATTAGGTTTAGCTTTTATGATATTTTAGTGTAGTTCTCTAGAGAGAGAAGCTCCCCTCTCTCTCTAGAATTAGGGTTTTTAGCTTAGTTTTCTTTTAATTTTAGCACTTTAATTCTTGCTTTAGTGTAGTTTCATTTATGTTTCTATGCTTTATTGTCTTTATCTTCTTCATCTCTTTTGTTCTTTTCTCTTTTATGACAATTTTCATATTATGAACACTTTTGTTATTTTAATTCTAATTAATGCAAATTTATGTTTCCATGTCATTTATTGCTTTCTTTAGTTGTCATTGTCATTTTCTTACTTTTGGTATTTTAGATTTTATTTTTAATGCAATTTAATATTATTTTATTTTCATGCACACCAAGTGTTTGATAAAATGCTTGGCTTAATTTTTACATAGTTTTTCTACACTCTTGGCTTGAAATTGTTGACTTTGGTGACCCTTGAGTCATTGATGTCTATTCTTGTTTGATATATTAGAATAGTTAGTTAATTTGGTTTTCTTTGACTCTATGTGACCCCTAGTGTTGACATAGGACTTATGGATTGAAATTAACTATGCCTATTTGACTTATCTTCGATGTAAGGTTGACTAAGTAGGATTAACTCTTCATAATTATCATATGTTTGTGGTCAATGACTAGGATAGGTAGCCTTAGTTCTCAATTACTTGCCAAGAGGTTTCTTGCATTTGAAGTTTTATTGCTTTGACTTTTACTTGCTTTCATTCAATTTCTTGCATGTTTAGTTTTCACACTCTTGGTTGAGAAATTGGATGTTTAGGTGGAATTGAGTTGTGGATGTCCATTCCGCATTGTGTGAGAATAGTTAATTGGTTTGGTTTCCATTGACGCTAGTCTTTCACTAAGTTAATTAGTGAGTTGACTAGGACTTATGGATTGAGATCAATTACACTCTTTTGACTAATTCTCAAGGAGGATTGATTAGTTTGGATTGATTCTACACAATAGCCATGTTTGTAGTCCACAACTAGGATAGGAAATCTAAACTCTCCAATTCTTGCCAAGAGTTGCCATTTACATTTCTTACATGTTTATTTACTTTCTTGCTATTTATATTTCTTGCTTCTCTTTCATTCCCAATCCCCATGCTCTCTCTCATAGCCAATAATTATACATTTCATTGCAACTCCTAGGGAGAACGACCTGAGGTTTAAATACTCTCGGTTAATTAGAATTTGTAAACATTTGATTAAGAGAACTCATTGTTGGTTTGGACTATGCTACCAACGAATTGATTCTTGTTTTGATTGATTCCAAACCATACAAGAATTCTCTAACAACAAGAAACTACCACTTTTGGTTTACCAGTATGCTCTTGCTCACCCCAAAAGCCTAAACACCAATTAAAGAGTCTCAATTTGTATTTATAGAGGTTTGAAAAGCTAGAGAAAGGGTTTGAAACTTAAAAACATTTTCAGAAAGTAGGGGTACCGCGTACACATGCCATATCCGCGTACGTGAAAGTATGAAATTAGACAATCTCGCGTACGCGCCCCTTGTCCGTGTACGCGGGCCCTTGGGCAGGGAAACATTCCTGCGTCGTGTGGCATTGCTCGCTTACATGAGCCTAGTATTTGGTAAATTTTATGTACGCACGCCATGTTCGTGTACGTGGGACGTGTGGGCAGAGCCTAGGGTCTGTGTTGCGTGCATGTCCGCATACGCATCTGCATCAGAAACTTTAAAAAGCTGTTAAGTCATAAAAATAAGTTTTTCACATCCAACTTCAAACGCGTATAAATTTTTCATAAAAAAAATGTTTTTGGTTCATTCTTCAAATGGTACAAACTTTACAGACCCAATTTTCATTCAAAATAAGTTTTACAAAATTTGAGGATCTGGGAGCCAAGTTATGGGCTGCCAAAATTGGTCAAAAATTAGTTTTTACCAAAAGAATTCAAACCTCTATTTTTCCAAATTCTCAATTCAAAAACGCATAAATCACAACCCAAAACAGCACCTGATGCATGTGCATCATGATGTATTTTTCTATACTTTTCCATATAAAAAATAAATGCACAACACTTAATAATGGAGTGCTTTAGTGCTTAAATTGAATATTGCTTTGATTATTTGAGTTAATGAATTTTGTAGGAAATAATACAAAAAGAAGCAATAAAAGTACTAATAGAGGAAGTACACTCTTAAGGTGGCAAAAAAGTTGGAAACAAACTCAAGAGAAGCAAAGAGGATTTGCAATCCTGACCTCTTCATACTCCAACAAAAATAACTTGAAATATAAAGCTCAAAATGTGGTGATTTGAGTGCCATTGAAAAGAAGACTTCCAGAGCTTTCCAACCATATACAACACTCCATAGTGGACTGAGGAGCGGATAATATATACGCTTTTTGGCATTATTTTTAGGTAGTTTTTAATATAATTTAGTTCGTTTTTAGTATATAATTATTAGTTGTTTTTATGCAAAATTCACATTTCTAGACTTTACTATGAGTTTGTGTGTTTTTCTGTGATTTCAAGTATTTTCTGGCTGAAATTGAGGAACCTGAGGAAAAATCTGATTCAGAGGCTGAAAAAGGACTACAGATGCTATTGGATTCTGACCTCTCTGCACTCAAAATAGATTTTCTGGAGCTGGAAAAGCCCAATTTACGCGCCCTTAAGTGCATTGGAAAGTAGACATCTTGGGCTTTCCAGCAATGTATAATAGTTCATACTTTTCCTGAGATTTGATGGCCCAAACCGGTGTTCCAAGTCAGCATAAAAATTCTGGCGTAAAACGCCCAACCTGGCACCAGAGCTGGCGTTTAACTCCAAGAAAAGCCTATGCACATGAAGCTTCAATGCTCAGCCCAAGCACACACCAAGTGGGCCCCGAAAGTAGATTTCTGCATCATTTACTTATTTCTGTAAACCCTAGGTTACTAATTCTCTATAAATAGGACCTTTTACTATTGTATTTTTATCTTTTTTATCATCTGTGCTCTTTTGATCATCTTTGATCTTGGGATCAGGTCTTTGAACCCTTTTTCGTTTGTTTCATGCTGGTGCACGGAATTGTGATCATCAACAATGGCTCCAATAGTTTGGTAGCTCTCACACGTGAATTACACTTAGTCACAACTCCACACAACTAACCAGCAAGTGCACTGGGTCGTCCAAGTAATACCTTACGTGAGTAAGGGTCGATCCCATGGAGATTGTTGGTATGAAGCAAGCTATGGTCATCTTGTAAATCTCAGTCAGGCGGATAATAATTGGTTATGGGAAATATAAAGAGATACTTGCTTAAATAATAAAGGATAGAACTACTTATGTAAATTAATGGTGAGAATTTCAGATAAGCATATGGAGATGCTTGTCCCTGTTGAATATCTGCTTTCCTACTGCTTTCATCCAATCCTTCTTACTCCTTTCCATGGCAAGCTGTATGTAGGGCATCACTGTTGTCAATGGCTACATCCCATCCTCTCAGTGAAAATGGTCCAAATGCTCTGTCATAGCACGGCTAATCATCTGTCGGTTCTCAATCAGGCTGGAATAGAATCCCGTGATTCTTTTACGTCTGTCACTAACGCCCAGCCTTCAGGAGTTTGAAGCTCGTCACATTCATTCAATCCCGGATTCCCATGAATACCACAGACAAGGTTAGACTTTCCGGATTCCCATGAATGCCGCCATCAATTCTAGCTTATACCACGAAGATTCTGATTAAGGAATCCAAGAGATATGCGCCCGGTCTAAGGTAGAACAGAAGTGGTTGTCAGTCACACACGTTCATAGGTGAGAATGATGATGAGTGTCACGGATCATCACATTCATCAAGTTGAAGTGCAACGAATATCTTAGAACAGGAATAAATCGAATTGAATAGAAAATAGTAGTAATTGCATTGAAACTTGAGGTACAGCAGAGTTCCACACCCTTAATCTATGGTGTGTAGAAACTCCACCGTTGAAAATACATAAGTGAAAGAGGTTCAGGCATGGCCGAATGGCCAGCCCCCAAATGTAGTCACAAGACCGAATGATCCAAAGACACTTAATAAACTAGTAAAAAGTTCTATTTATACTAAACTAGCTACTAGGGTTTACAGAGGTAAGTAATTGATGCATAAATTCACTTCCGGGACTCACTTGGTGTGTGCTTGGGCTGAGCTTGATCTATCCACGAGCTGAGGCTTCTCTTGGAGTTGAACGCCAAGTTGTAACGTGTTTTGGGCGTTCAACTCTGGTTCGTGACGTGTTTCTGGCGTTTGACTCTAGAATGCAGCATGGAACTGGCGTTGAGCGCCAGTTTACATTATCTAATCACGAATAAAGTATGAACTATTATATATTGCTGGAAAGCTTTGGATGTCGACTTTCCAACTCCGTTGTGAGAGCGCCATTTGGAGTACTGTAGCTCCAGAAAATCCATTTCGAGTGCAGGGAGGTCAGATTCCAACAGCATCAGCAGTCCTTTGTCAGCCTCCTATCAGAGTTTTGCTCAGGTCCCTCAATTTCAGCCAGAAAATACCTGAAATCATAGAAATACACACAAACTCATAGCAAAGTCCAGAAATGTGAATTTAGCATAAAAACTAATGAAAACATCCCTAAAAGTAATTAGATCATACTAAAAACTAACTAAAAACAATGCCAAAAAGCGTATAAATTATCCGCTCATCACATGCTATTTGCCTAGACTTTGTTCTTATGTATTTTCAACGGTGGAGTTTCTACACACCATAGATTAAGGTGTGAAGCTCTGCTGTTCCTTATGAATCAATGCAATTACTACTGATATGATTGCCTTTAATTGCGAGCTATAACTTGGCATTATAGCTGTTATCACTACGAGCTGTAACTGTCACCCGTTATAAGCTCGGCCTTTAATAAGCAATAACTCGGTCAGAATTACGCTCCTACCATAACCGACGATTAAAACGGCACATCAGTCAGTTACAATATCAATCATTTCGAAACTGACGATTAATGTCAAAAACGTAACAGACGAAGAGCTCACCATAAAAAGTAAGGTAAGATATTCTACCAAGCAGGTTTTTCAGAGAATACAAGATGCTGACTTAAGCTTCGGAGTGCCTTTGCAGGTACACTCCCCCTTTCTCATTGCTCGTCCTTTCACATCCCTTCACAAGAAAGAAAGCTCGGATTCAAGGATCAGGTGTTCAAGCCTTTGAGGTGATAGCTCGGCAGACAACCGATCTATTTCGCAGGCAAGATCAATTGGCGCCCACCGTGGGGCCGAAGAGATACCATTCTTTCTTTTGGTCCCATTGTTTTCGCTCACACCCATGGCTGACGTACCACCTCCTTCCACATCCAAACTTATGCGAATGGTAACCGAGTTGCAACAAGCCAATCAGCAGATGGCAGATGAAAATTAATTGATGGCCGCTCAAATCGCTGAACTGAACCATGCTTAGATCGAGAACATTAACGCTCGTCGACAACAAATAGAAAACAATGAGCATCATTCTGACCCATCTCATGTTTCGGAGACCAATCAGGCTGAGGAACCCCAGCTTGAAGACGAAAACAAGGAACCTGACGAACTTATAGGACCTTTCACGCCAGAAGTAATGAACTTCGAGCTGCCAAAAAGGTTCACCCTGCCACTAACCCTCACACTTTATGATGGCCTTGGAGATCCGAAGAAATTTCTCAAAATATTCCGATCAATAATGATCGTCAACAGTGCATCTGATATTGTTTTATGCCGTTGCTTTCCCAATTATTTAGACGGTCTTGCACTTGATTGGTTGTGTGCTTTGCTTGCAGAGTCTATTTCAAGATTCTAACAACTGGCCAAGCTCTTTGAGGAACACTTTGCTGGATCTGCAATTTACTTGCACGATTAGGATTATCCGAATACAATCAAATAAGGACAAAATGAAAGTCTGAAGGATTACATGACTCGCTTCACCAAGGTTGCCATCAGCATACCAGACCTTCACCCTGAAGTCCACCTTCACGCAATCAAAAGTGGACTCCGGCCTGGAAATTTCCAAGAAACCATTGCTGTGGCTAAACCGAAAACTCTTGCCAAGTTATGCGACAAGGCGAAAGGTCAAATTGATATTGAAGAACTAAGACAAGACTGGAAGTCGGAGAAAACCCATTTCAAAGACGACGACAAGGTGCCAAATAGTAAGAAAAATTTTAAACTAACTCCTCGGTTTGACTCTTATACGTAGTTCAACACCAAACGCGAAGATATCATCAAAGAAATCCTGAATTCGAAGTTAATCAAACCACCAAGGAAGGCTGGTACCTATCAAGATGCTAAGAACATGGATAAGTCCAAGTATTGTGCATTCCACCAAAAGCACGACCACACTACCGATGACTGTGTGGTGGCAAAAGATCTCCTGGAAAGACTAGCTCAGCAAGGCCACCTTGACAAATATATTGGAGGACACATGCTTAAACGTCTCACAACCAATGACCTAGCCGAACAATCACACCGGGGAAAAAAAAGGCAACACCAAGCACTTATGAAAGGCCCCGAGGTATAATTAACTGTATTTCAAGAGGATACGCCAGCGGAGGACATTCAAATTCAGCTAGGAAAAGATCGTACCGAGTAATATGCTCGGTAGACATCCCAGACGTTGGAACCGACGTCAACACACCACTCCCACAGGTCACATTTACACATGTGGACTTCAATTCTAGTATACAAAACCTAGATGACCCTGTTGTCATCACCCTACAATTGGGTGATTTGTTGGTAAAGAAGGTCCTCCTGGATCCTGGAAGCAGCACCGACGTTCTCTTCTACTCAACATTTCAAAAAATGAAGTTAAGCAACAATGTTCTGCAGTCAACAGGTGGAGACCTAGTCGGTTTCTCGGGTGAGCAAGTTCCGATAATAGGCTCAGTGTGGTTAAACACCACACTAGTTGAACATCCTCTTTAAAAAACATGCGACATTCAATATTTAGTAGTAGATTGCTTAAGTCCATATAATCTTATACTTGGCCGACCTTTTTTAAACAAGTTCGGCGCAATTGTATCTACAGTTCATCTGTGTGTTAAGTTTCCTCTGCAGGATGACCACGTCGTTACAATACATGGAGACCATAAGGAAGCGCGACAATGCTACAATATCATCATGAAATTACAAAATCATTCACAACAGCAGATCAACAATGTCGACATTAACCACAACAACTCAGCACTGGCCGACCTAGACCCAAGAGCCGACTTCTGAGAAAAACCTTCACCATCTGACGACTTACAAAAAGTTTATTTTACTGATGACCCTAACAAATTCACCTTTGTAGGAAAATCAGTCAATGGGAAAGAGCTGGAAGCCATCACTGCCTTTCTATAACAGCAAGCCGTCCTGTTCGCATGGACACCTTCTGACATGCCTGGCATCGACCCACACGTCATCAGCCATAAGCTAGCAATAAACCCATCTGCACGACCTGTACAACAAAAGAAAAGAAAACTCGGGGACGAGAAAAGAAGGGCATCATTAGAAGAAACTCAAAAGCTGATCAATGCAAATTTCATTACCGAAATCAGATTCACTACATGGCTAGCCAATGTGGTAATGGTAAGAAAATAAAACGGTAAATGGCGCATGTGCGTCAACTTTACTGATTTAAACAAATCATGCCCGAACGATTCCTATCCCTTACCATCCATAGACTCATTGGTAGATAACGCTTCCAGTTACGCTACCTTAAGTTTTATGGATGCCTACTCGGGCTATAACCAAATTCTCATGCATCCTTCTGATCAAAGTAAAATGGCATTCATTACTGACTTCGGTAATTACTGCTATAAAGTTATGCCATTTGGACTAAAGAATACAGGAGCAACTTACCAACGTCTCATGACAAGGTTTTCGCGAAACAGCTCGGCCGAAATATAGAAGTATACGTCGACGACATGGTCGCCAAAACCAAGGTCGGCAACAACCACATCACGGACTTAATAGAAATATTTGGCCAACTACGCAAATACAACATGCGTCTAAACCCAGAAAAGTGCACTTTTGCCGTACAAGGTGGTAAGTTTTTGGTTTTTTGTTAACAAGCAGGGGCATTGAGGCAAATCCAGAGAAATGCCGAGTAGTCCTGGATATGGCAAGCCTAACAACGGTAAAAGAAGTACAGCGACTAACAGGAAGACTTGCTGCACTAAGTAGATTTGTTCCCTATTTAGCTTCAAAGTCAATTCCTTTTTTCCAAACAATAAAAAAGAAAAATAAGTTTCAATGGACCGATGATTGTGAAAGAGCTTTTACTGCATTAAAAACAACTCTCTCACAACCACCGGTCCTACAAAAGCCCTTAAAGGGGAAGATTTATACATATATTTATCGGTTATTGACTGGGCAATAAGCTCTGCTCTTGTTGCAGAACGGGACAAAATTCAATTTCCAATATACTTCGTCAGTAAAACACTTCAACATGCCGATATTAATTACCCAAGAATAGAAAAACTCGCCATGGCACTAGTATTCTCGGCAAGAAGACTCAGACCTTATTTCCACAGCCATGTCATCAATGTTAGAACAGATCATCCACTACGACAAGTCTTACACAGGCCAGACATTGCAGGAAGACTAATCAAATGGTCAATAGAATTGTCAGAGTTCGACATTAAATACCAATCAAGAGGGCTAATTAAATGGCAGTTCTTAGCCGACTTTATTGCAGAACTTACAATACCTTCGGAGGAGGATCACACCAAACAATGGAAATTATATATAGACGGCTCCTCCAACAAAAAAGGTTGTAGAGCTGGAATACATCTGGAGGTTGATGATGGCTTTATCCTCGAGCACTCCTTACACTTGTCTTTTAAAGCAAGCAACAATCAATCCGAATATGAAGCCCTCGTTGCAGGACTCCGACTATGTTTAGACCTGCACATATCTGCTATAGAGGTATACTGCGACTCCTTATTGGTCGTTCAGTGGGTAAATGACCTCTTCCACGTAAGGGATCCTTTTCTATCTCAATATCTACTTTTAGTCAAAGATCTCATTTCAAAGTTTTCAAAATTCAAAATACAACACACCTCACTGGAACAAACCAAAGGGCTGATATTTTATCCAAACTCGGAAGTTCTCAGCCAGATTTATCTACAATACATTAATCTACTATAACATCTCCCAGCATTACTCTAACAGATGTACTAAGTATTACACAGGAAAAGGATTGGCGGGACGATTTCATCGAATATTTACAAACAGGCAACATACCAGTAGGAATTGACAATGCAAAAAGATTCTGACGACAAGCCACCTTTTTCACATTGCTTAACGTGAACTTTGTACCGACGAGGATATACTCAGCCATTGCTCAAATGCCTTAACAGGGCAGACGCTGAGATAGCATTTTCCGAGGCACATGAGGGCATATGTGGAACACAGACAGGAGCTCAGAGCCTTGCTTCCAAAATACTCCGCACAGGTTTCTTCTGGCCGACGTTAAAGCATGATAGCAAAAGTAAGGTTCAAATGTGTGACAATTGTCAAAAGCACGCCTCCGTCATACATATTCCGGCTGAGAATATGCATCCTTCCGATGTCACTTGGCCTTTCAACCAATGGGGCCTCGATATACTCGGCCCATTCCCGACAGCACCGGGTCAGGTAAAGTTCCTAATCGTTGCAATTGACTACTTCTCCAAATGGGTTAAAGCCCAACCTTTAGCTAAAATTACATCCCAACAAATTATATCTTTCATTTGGAAAAACATTTTTTGCCGTTTTGGCATTCCTCAATATATTATCACTGACAATGGTCGCCAGTTTGCCGATCAGAAGTTTCAAGCTTTTTTGCAGGGCCTCAAAATCAGACAGCACTTTACTTCCGTCGAGCATCCTCAAACAAATAGACTCGTGGAAGCAGCAAACAAGGTGATATTACATGCACTCAAAAAGAAACTAGATGACGCTAAAGGCCTCTGGGCCGAGCTAATACCTGAAGTCCTTTGGGGATACAACACAACACCACAATCTTCAACCAAGGAAAAACCTTTCCGATTGGTATACGGCTCCAGAGCTATGATACCATTAGAAGTCTCGCAAAGGTCAATCAGAACTCAACTGCGCCACCAAGACGAAAGTCGGCAAGTCGATCTAGATGTTATTGAAGAAATAAGAGACTTAGCTACACTCCGCCAACTTGCAGAACAACAAGCCATAGCCCGACAACAAAACAGATCTGTCAAAAGCCGATCATTTACAGAGGGCGACTTAGTACTTTGGAAAACAGAGGTTGCACGAAAATCACCCTCCCATGGAAAGCTCGCCGCCAATTGGGATGGCCCATACCGAGTAACACAAGTCCTCGACAATGGAGCATATAGATTAGAATCATTAAATAGTACAGTCTTACCTAATACTTGGAATGTTTCCTCTCTAAAGAAATTTTATAGTTAAAAGTCAGGGACAGGCTTGTACTCTTTTTCCTACTACCAAGATTTTTCTCAACAAGGGTTTTTCTTGGAGAGGTTTTAACGAGGCTTGCCTACCTGCACCTTTGTAATCAAAGGTCCATCAATACATATAACATCCTATATTTTCTACTATACCCTATCTTTCATTTAGAATTTTTAATCTCTTTCTGAACTTATATTTTCATTATGCCGACTCCTATTCAGAGTTGAAATCACTAGATTTTACCGAATAAATTGGTTAAATAAGTCACCGATCTCCATCAATCACTACTATCTCTGCAACTATATGTTCATCAGATATAACCAATCTCAACTATTCACGTCAAATACTTTAATTTGACCCATACTAATTCTATCCTTTCAATTTAAGGATATAACAATTAAACAACTATCGAATAAGGTCACGCAAACACAAGCACAATTAAATGTGCTACCATCAAACACAAGAATACCAACGCCTTTATCAAATAAATAACAACAGAAGGCAAATTTAAAAACACACTTACTGTGTTTAACCATCAGAACAATTTAAAATCCAAAATAGCTCTATCAAAGATCAAACCAAATTCAAAACAAATACAAATAAGTCCACTGACTGGAAAATACAAACCTCCAATAAAAACAGCTATATTAGCATAGCTAATAACAATACTTATAAACAAAGTCTGAAACACTATAATCCAAAAAAACCAAAAACCCACCAAAATAGGATATATCCAAAACATCAGAGATACAAACTACACATTCTCAGCCTCATCTTCGGCAACACCATCATCTTCAACCATCTTCCCATCACAAACAATTTTTCCAGGATCCATCTCAGACAAATCAACATCTGGAGCCAAGAACTTTACCTGTAAACATGCCCTTTCAAACCCCTCAACAAAGGAATCTAAAATCTCATCCCTCTTATTCTTTTCTACATCTTTAAGCTGAGCAGTAACCTCAATCAACCGAGATTCCACTCTCACCAAATCACCTTCCTTTTTCTTCAAATCTTTGACATCCTTAGCATAATTTTCCTTGGTCTCTTTTATCAACTTCTCAGCATTAGTCAACTTATTCTTAAGTTCAGCAACAACTTCTTTTGTCTTCCTCAGCTCTTCTTTTACCAAAGAAAGATATTCTTTCTCCACCGAAGCTTTCTTGTGCTTCAACTCTTGGCTACGCCCAAGACTAGCCAAGCGCAAACCAACAACCTAGGGAAAAAATTACCAACTACATAAAAGTTCTCACTACAAAAAAATATAAACAAATAAGACTCGGAACATACCTACATGTATTTCCCAATCACACGTTCCCCGACCTCATTCGCCAGAGAGACGTTGGCAGAAGATTGACAATACTCGTCAACCACAGCCATATAGGGATACTCCTTCCCCCACATAGATAAACCCTCGCTCGTCTCAGAAAACTCATGAAGTTTTTTCTGATTCCCCATAAAAGCTTGTATCTCTTCCAATGGAACCCCCAGATCCTTCCCACTCGATTCCTCGGACAACTCCAATGCGTCAGATTTTCTCTTCTTCAGGATTACCTTTGTACTCCCATAACGAGGCTGGCTAACTTCTCCAGCCCCAGCAACTTTCTCACGGTTTGACGAAGAAATTTCTTTCTCTAAATTTTTATTCTTGAAACGAGACCTAAGTGATGCAGCCGAAACACCGGGATATTTACCACCTACAAAAACCGAACACAGCCTATCAGAAACATGTACGAAAATGATAAATAACCAAAACAAAACCCTAAACTCACCCAGATACTCTACCACCGACTTTTTATCTTTTTCCCACTTTAGTAACTCATACATAGAAATCAAATCCTTACGACCAATATTTTCCACCAAAAATTCAATCAAACAGACATTCCTCGAAGATATAACCTTGGGACCGAGTATGTTCTGAGGTTCCGAGCACCACCACAAAGGAAGCCTCTCCGCCAAATATTCATCAATATAAAAGGGGAAATCCTTTTCTAGATTCATAAACGTAAGATACATCTCCTTGAAATCCTTGAAGGAAGATTTATACAACCTGAAAATACCAAATCCCGGGGTGCTGTTAAAATTAATCCAACCCCCTTTCCATACCCCCTTTGCTTGAAATAAAGAAAAGAACAAATCCACTGATGGCGTCTCTTCTAGGTATTCCATCAGAATCTCAAACGAACGAAGGAAAGCCCAACCATTTGGGTGGAGCTGAGATGGAGTGCAATTCAACTGCTTCAAAACCTGACGCTCAAAGTCAGTAAACGGCAACTTCACTCTCAGTTCCTCTAGCACACAGCTGTGCATGTAAAAAAACTCAAACCCCTGCCCTCGATGATAAATCCTATCATATACACTACACGGTAACAAGTCAACCTGCAAACCAAAACCTACCCTTACCACTCTCCCCACATCCACCTCCCTCACAACAGCTTCATCAACAAACAGCGACACCCGAGACTTCACATCATCATTAACCCACTCATAAGACCAGTCAATCTCACCCTTCTTCTCTTTTTCAAAACCCATTAGAAATAGAGTAGATAGGAACACAAAAATGAGGAAGAAAGAAGAAGCAAAAATTAGAAGTAGAAAGATAGAACATACGTACCTGTCTTACTCATTCTACTCCCAAAGAATCGAAAAACCAAATGGCAAATGACACCAAGTAACAAAGGGAGCATTAAATAAAGGAATAATAGTAACACCACAAATCAAAACTCCAAAATGATCTAACTGCTCTTTGGACACATCAAACGACGCATGTAATATTGGAAACAGACCAAAGATTTAAGTGCAATAAATATCCCTCTCTCCTCAATAAAAAGGGAAAACGTGACTCCCCACGTCACACAAAACCAACCAATTTTTAATGAAGTAAGTTGAACTGGTGCCTCACTCAATAACTTGTCTGATCGAGTTATAAATAATCAAATAAGCTCAACCTGCTTCATTAAAAATTCTCTCCTCAGGTCAAGCTTGGAGGCTATGATATGATCGCCTTTAAATGCGAGCTATAACTCGGCATTATAGCTGTTATCACTGCGAGCTATAACTGTCACCCGTTATAAGCTCGGCCTTTAATAAGCTATAACTCGGTCAGAATTACGCTCCTACCATAACCGACGATTAAAACGGCACATCAATCAGTTACAATATCAATCATTTCAAAACTGACGATTAATGTCAAAAACATAACAGACGAAGAGCTCACCATAAAAAGCAAGGTAAGATATTCTACCAAGTAGGTTTTTTAGAGAATACAAGATACCGACTTAAGCTTCAGAGTGCCTTTGCAGGTACACTCCCCCTTTCTCGTTGCTCGTCCTTTCACATCCCTTCACAAGAAAGAAAGCTCAGATTCAAGGATCAGGTGTTCAAGCCTTTGAGGTGATAGCTCGCCAAACAACTGATCTATTTCACAGGCAAGATCAACTACTATTTTCTATTCAATTCAAGCTTATTCTTGTTCTAAGATATTCACTCGTACTTCAACCTGGTAGATGTGATGATTCGTGACACTCATCATTATCCTCCCTTATGAACGCGTGCCTGACAACCACCTCCGTTCTATCTGTAAGAGCTTCCTGACAATAGAGCTTCCATTCCGTGTGATCAGAGTCTTCGTGGTATAAGCTAGAATCAAATGGGCAGCATTCTTGAGATCTGAAAAGTCTAAACCTTGTCTGTGGTATTCCTAGTAGGATCTCGCATGGGATGACTGTGATGAGCTTCAAACTCACGAGTGTTGGGCACAGTGACTGTGTGCAAAAGGATCAATGGATCTTATTCTGACATGATCGAGAATCGACAGATGATTAGCCATGCGGGAAATTGTAGAGGACCATTTTCGCTGAAAGGATGGATGATAGTCATTGACAACGGTGATCCACCTACATACAGCTTGCCATGGAAAGGAGTATGAATGATTGGATGAAGGCAATAGGAAAGCAGAGGCTCAGAGGGAACAAACCATCTTCATACGCTTATTTGAAATTCCCACCAATGAATTGTATAAGTATTTCTATCCTATTTTATGTTCTATTTTGTTCTTTTAGTTATCAAAACCCCATAACTATTTGAATCCGCCTGACTGAGATTTACAAGATGACCATAGCTTGCTTCAAGCCGACAATCTCCGTAGGATCGACCCTTACTCACGTAAGGTATTACTTGGACGACCCAGTGCACTTGCTGGTCAGCTGCAGGATTTAAGGATAATATGTCGTGTCGGTATAGAATTTCCCAAATGAATTCTTGTTGCAAGTATAGTTATACACCAACAAACAATTCTCCCAATAAAAAAATTTGAGTTAGCACAAGTACAAACCCCAATAAAAATTAACCGAAGTATTTGAACTTCGGGTCGTCTCATGAGGATGGCAATGAAGTGTATGCTTATTGGCTATGAAGGAACAAGGGGGTTTGATTTATAAGGGGTGGAAAATAAATGGCAAGAAAAGTAAATCAAGCAAGCAATTAAAGAAATCAAGGTAAAGAACTCTAGGCTAAGGCATGGGAAATTGAAATTACTATCCTTGTCAACACCCCAAATATTGATAATTATGAGGTACCAACCTATTAAGTCTACTTCCCAAAAGCTTTAAGTACGTAATGTCTACTCCTAAGCTTGAAGTATATCAAATAGGTTTGATCACATCAACCCTTAAGTCCCAACCTACCTACTAATTAACTTAGTAGTGGGTTAGCATCAATGGGTATCAAATTGATCACCAAGGGTTCTCGAATCACCAAATCCATTATATCCAATGACTCAAGGTTACCCAATTCCCTTAGCTTAGACCAAGAGTTAACAAAACTACTAAAAAATTAAAGAAAACATTTCGTCAAACACATAGAGTACAGTAGAAGTAAACATCATAAATTGAAAGAAATAGTAAAATCTAACCACTACTAATTGCAAGGAAAATAAAATCATAGTTCAATTCATCAATAAAAGAAATATCAACATCAAATTGCATTAAATGTAAACCAATTCCAACATGAGTTCATCATCACACAAGAGAGCAAAATGAGAAATTAACATTGTAACTAAGAGAATCAAGATGTAGAAATGAGAAATTACAAAAGAAACAAGATGAGATCAAGTAATTAATTCAACATCTAAGACAATCTAACCTAATCCTAACCTAATTCTAGAGAGAAGAGGGGGCTTCTCTCTCTAGAAAACTAACTAAAGGCTCATGTTGGCTAAACTAATTGCTCCCCTCTTTGCTTGGGCTTCAATTCTGCATGAAATACACTCGGAAACAGGTTGGAATTGGGTATGGGCTGCTAAGAAATCACCCCCAACATTTTGCCTTTAAGTGAGTCACGTGTGAGTATCAGCGCGTACGCGCCATATGCGCGTGTGCGTCGATTAGCTATTTCTTCATCCGCGTGGACGCATCATGTACGCGTGCGCGTCTCTATGCGAAATCACTTTTGCGCGTGCGCTCCTTGTACGCGTGCGCGTCCATCGATGCATTCCCAATTCTTGTTTTCTCATGCATTCTCCACTTTGCATGCTTTTCTCCTCATGCTTTACTTGGGGCATTTTATCCCCTTTTTATTGCTTGTATTTTTCTTTCTTTTTCTATTTTTTTCTCTTTTGATATATACATATATATATATTTTTCTTTATTTTGTATTATTTATTATTATTATTTTTTTTGCAATAAAGTATATACAAAAGTATCAATGCATATGATTTTACATTCAATGCATGAGTATGTACCAAATTCCCAAAATTTTGACAAAAATACAAAAATACACTTTCATCCCAACCAATGTTTCCAACTCTCCCAAACTTGAGTGATAAGCACTCTAAGTAGCCTAAGCTAATCAAAGATACAAACAAGGGACATTTATTATTTTTCGCTTCAAGCTTGTAATGTGCTAAGATTAAGAACAAGTGGGTTTAGCGTAGGCTCAAAGTTGGTTAACAATTGAAGATAAAAGGTAGGCTATATGGGTAAGTGAGCAATTTGAAATAATGGGCTCAATCATATAAGTGCATGTATACATAAAATAATGGACATATAGAATCAGACAAATCAAAGATCACAATCATAGAGAGAGAATAATGCACACAAGAATGAAAATAAGTGGTTATATGATGTAACCACACAATTAGGCTCAAATCTCATATGCTTGTATTCTTAGCTCAAAAACATGATCCACAATGGTATAATTCAAGCAAGTTCTAATTTTTTTTTCAATCAATTGGGGTGCCCTATAGATAAAATTCTTGAAAAATTTCATTATTTTGACTAAGCTTAATACATACATATGCAATGCAACCAAAAATCCTAAGAGACCTAAAAGTGAAATGCAAAAGTGTTAGTATTAGAAACTTGTTACCCAAAAATGCCGAGTGGTCGGACGACCTCGCCACACTTAAAAATTTGCACGGTCCTCGGTGTACTCAAAGATGAGCAAGGGGGTATGGCGACCTTCCTAGTTGCCACCTCCAGCTGGTGGGTCAACTGGTTGCTGCATATCCTTTTCCTACTTCCATTGTTGCTTATGATGACTTATCCTGAAAATAGAAAACAGGAGATAATGAGACAAGTAAATGCACAAGCAAGGAAGCATGGATTGTTGGAATGAGGTAATTCACTAGAATTGAGTGAGTGAGTTAATGTGAAATTGATAAAAAATAGGCGTGTGGGTCCTAACTTGCATGCGGTTTAGAACTCACACCCTAGTATTTAAAAGCCATGTCACAATTACACAAAAGAAGTATACAGTTCACTCATTCTAGTGTGCTTGAAGTACTTCAAGAGACTTGTAAGTTAAGTCAATCAAACAAGTAGTGAAGAGGCATGGAAGCATTCAAGCAATTAATCAAGCAATTGTGAGATTGGATAATGCATGGACATTGATTGACGTGTAAGTAGACTTAGTGAACAAAATGGTATTTGAAACTTACACAACAATCAATGACACACATTGAAGTTGTTGCAACACCTAAGTGACATAGAGGTAAAACACATGGGTGCTATGGAAGTTAGGAAAAAGAAGATAGAAGTGAAAATCCATCACATAGCAAGCATGGTCCACAAAGCTAAGTAAGCTAAAAAATATGTTACTAGGTAAGCTTTCGATCCAATTTCACAATTCTACAATCTCAATGCATGAAACAAGTGATGTGTATAAAGGTAAACCACAAACAAGCATCACCTAAAAAAATGCAATGATAATATACAATTGCCTAGCAATGGATGATGAATGCATGGCGGCCAAAACATGCAATTCAAAAGAGTTAAGAAGCTTAAAGGCAATGTAGCATTCACTTGGTGTTCACAATCATGAAGCATTAAGAACCCAAAACCAAGTGGCAAAATATAACCTCAACAATTAAATCCAACAATAAGAATTAACAATAATTATGCTAAGATAGCATTCGGTTAATAATAGGATGCAAGAATTAGCAACAAAATTAGTAATCCAACACTTATAATGAAAAATAGAAAATTAAATGAAAAATTAAACTAATTAAACAAGTAACTAACTGACTACAAGAAATGGTTATGGATGATGTTTGGTAGTGTTGGATGATGATTGAGGGGTGGAAAGAGAAGAGAAGAGGGAAAGAAATGGCAAGAAGAGAAGAAAAGAAGGTAGGTGAAACAGGGCAACCCATGCGTGCGCGTCATGTACGCGTAAATAATTCATCAATAAAATCTAACAACTACTAATTGCAAGGAAAATAAAATCATAGTTCAATTCATCAATAAAAGAAACATCAACATCAAATTGCATTAAATGTAGACCAATTCCAACATGAGTTCATCATCACACAAGAGAGCAAAATGAGAAATTAACATTGCAACTAAGAGAATTAAGATGTAGAAATGAGAAATTACAAAAGAAACAAGATGAGATCAAGTAATTAATTCAAGATCTAAGACAATCTAACCTAATCCTAACCTAATTCTAAAGAGAAGATGGGCCTTCTCTCTCTAGAAAACTAACTAAAGGCTCATGTTGGCTAAACTAATTGCTCCCCTCTTTGCTTGGGCTTCAATTCTGCATGAAATACACTCAGAAACACGTTGGAATTGGGCCTGGGCTGCTCAGAAATCGCCCCTAACCTTTTGCCTTTAAGTGAGACACGTGTGAGTATCGGCGCGTATGCACCATGTGCGCGTGCGCATCAATTGGCTATTTCTTCATCCGCGCAGACGCGTCATGTATGCGTGCACTTCTCTATGCAAAATCACTTTTGCACGTGCGCGCATTGTATGCGTGCGCACCCATCGATCATTCCTAATTCTTGTTTCCTCATGCATTCTCCACTTTGCATGCTTTTCTCCTCATTTCTTCCATCCAACACTTGCCTTATGAACCTGAAATCACTCAACAAACACATCAAGGCATTGAATGGAATTAAAGTGAGTTAAAATCACCAATTTAAGGGCCTAAAAAGCATGTTTTTACACTTAAGCACAATTCAAGGGAGAATTACAAAACCATGCTATTTTATTGAATAAATGTGGGAAAAGGTGAATAAATCCCCTAAAATAAGCATAAGATAAACCACAAAATCGGGGTTTATCACTGCACGGAGTTGTGTATCACGATTTCGTATACCAAGTTTTTGGCGCCGTTGCCGGGGATTGTTCGAGTTTGGATAACTGACGGTTCATCTTGTTGCTTAGATGAGGTATTTTTCTTTTTATTTTCTTCTTCTGAATTTTTAAGAACAAATTCTAGAGTTTCAGATGATGCTTTTGTCATCACAGGAGCTAGTTGATTCCCATCAATTTGGCTGTTGTATGTAATGTCCTATTGAAGCTTGGTTGACCATGTCTAATCCTTTTTTAGACTGAAGCTTTAGACTAACATTGCATGATTCCTGGAATTCTTATTAACAATTTTTGAGTTTCTTATTTTCTTTTTCAAAAGAATTTTTGAAAAATTACAAAAAATTTTATAAAATCATAAAATAAAAAATATTTTGTGTTTGAGTCTAGTGTCAATTTTTAAGTTTGGTGTCAATTGCATGCATTTTTTTGAAAACTCATGCATTGTGTTCTTCATGATCTTCAAGTTGTTCTTGATGATTTTCCTTGCTCTGATCTTTAAATTCTCCTGTTTTATGTCTTTTGTTGTTTTTCATATGCATTCTCAAATTGTTAGTGTCTCTAGTATGAAAATTTCTAAGTTTGGTGTCTTGCATGTTTTTCTTTTCTTAAAAGTTTTCAAAAAAATTATGTCTTTTCAAGTCAATAATACAGAGAATTGAAGATTCAGAACATACAGCAGAGGAATCACGGAACATATTCGAAGAAGGAATTCTGGCATTTAAACGCCAACCAGGGTACCTGGCTGGGCTTTTAATGCCCCAAAAGGTAGACAAGTGGGTGTTAAACGCCAGAGTGGATACCATTCTGGGCGTTTAATGCCAGGATAGCACCAAGGAGAAAATTTTGTTTTCAAATCATATCTTTTTCAATTTTTCAAGTTTTAAAACTGATTTTTCAAAATCTTATCTTTTTCATATCTTCTCATATCAATCATATCTTTTTCAAAATCAAACCTTTTTCCTTTTTCTTTTAATATTTTTGAAAATCCTTCCTAACAATTAATGTTATGATTCAAAAATTTCAAGTTTGTTACTTTCTTGTTAAGAAAGGTTCAATATTTGAATTTTAGAATCATATCTTTTAATTTCTTGTTAGTCAAGTCATCATTTTTAAAAATCAAATTTTTTCAATCATATCTTTTTAAAATCATATCTTTTTCAATCAAATATTTTCCAAATCATATCTTTTTCAAATTTTGATTTCAAAAATCTTTTTTAACTTCTTATCTTTTCAAAATTTGATTTTCAAATCTTTTCACTAATTCTCATCTTTTTCAAAACCACCCAACTACTTCTCTCTCTCTCTCTCTCTCTCTCTCTCTCTCTCTAATTTTCGAAAACCATTAACAATTTTTTTCAAAAATCTTTTCAACTAATTGTTTTAAACTCTAATTCTATTTTATTTAATTTTTTTTTGAAAATTCCCTCTCTCATCTCTTTCTATTTAACCACTAACACTCCTCCTCTCTTAATAATTCGGACTCCCTCCCTCTCTATAAGTTCGAATTCTTCTCTCTACCTCATCCTTCTATTCTTCTTTTCCTCTGACACATCATTGAATCTCTATACTGTGACATAGAGGATTCCATACTTTCTTTGTTTTTTTATCTCTCATATGAGTAGGAACAAAGATAAAGGCATTTTTGTTGAAGTTGATCCTGAACCTGAAAGGACTCTGAAGAGGAAGCTAAGAGAAGCTAAAGCACAAATCTCTGGAGAGGACCTGACAGAAATCTTCGAAAAAGAAGAAGACATGGCAGCCGAAAATAACAACAATGCCAACAATGCAAGGAAGGTGCTTGGTGACTTTATTGCATCTACTCCCGACTTCTATGGGAGAAGCATCTCTATTCCTGCCATTGGAGCAAAAAGCTTTAAGCTTAAGCCTCAATTAGTTTCTCTGATGTAACAGAATTGCAAGTTTCATGGACTTCCATTAGAAGATCCTCCCATCAGTTCTTGGCTGAATTTTTGCAAATATGTGACACTGTTAATACCAATGGAGTTGATCCCGAGGTCCCAAGGTCTACAGACTTATGCTTTTCCCTTTTGCTGTAAGAGATAGAGCTAGTATCTGGTTGAACTCACAACCTAGAGACAGCCTGAACTCTTGGGAAAAGCTGGTCAATACCTTCTTAGCTAAATTCTTTCCACCTCAAAAGATGAGTAAGCTTAGAGTGGAAGTTCAAACCTTCAAAGAGAAGGAAGGTGAATCCCTCTATGAAGCTTGGGAAAGATACAAGCAATTGTTTAGAAGGTGTCCTTTTGACATGCTTTCAGAATGGAGCATCATAGGTATCTTCTATGATGGTTTGTCTGAGTTATCCAAGATGTCATTGGAGCATTCTGTAGGTGGATCTATTCATCTGAAGAAAACACCTGCAGAAGCCCATGAACTTATTGAAATGGTTGCAAATAACCAGTTCATGTACACTTCTGAAAGAAATCCTGTGAGCAATGGGACAACTCAAAAGAAAAGAGTTCTTGAGATTGATTCTCTGAATGCCATATTGGCTCAAAACAAAATATTGACTCAGCAAGTCAATATAATTTCTCAGAATCTGACTGGATTGCAAGCTGCATCTGGTAGTGCTAAAGAAGCCTCCTCTGAAGAAGAAGCTTATGACCCTGAGAATCCTGCAATGAAAGAGGTGAATTACATGGGAGAATCCTATGGAAACACCTACAATTCTTCATGGAGGAATCACCCAAATTTCTCATGGAAGGATCAACAGAAGCCTCAACAAGGCTTCAATAACAATAATGGTGGGAGAAACAGGTTTGGCAATAGCAAACCTTTCCCATCATCTTCTCAGCAATAGATAGAGAATTCTGAGCAGAGCCTCTCTAGCTTATCAAACATAGTCTCTGATCTATCTAAGACCACACTAAGTTTCATGAATAAAACAAGATCCTCCATTAGAAATTTGGAGGCACAAGTGGGTCAGCTAAGTAAAAGAGTTACTGAAACTCCTCCTAGCATTCTCCCAAGCAATACAGAAGAGAATCCAAAGAGAAAGTGCAAGGCCATAACCATGACCAACATGGCCAAACCTGGAGAGAGTGAGGAGGCAGTGGTTCCCAGTAAGGAAGACCTCATGGGACGTCCATTGACCACTAGGGAGTTCCCTTCTAAGGAACCAAAGGAATCTGAGGCTCATCTAAAGAGCATAGAAATTCCACTGAACTTTTTTCTACCATTCATGAGCTCTGATGAGTATTCTTCCTCTGAAGAGGATGAAGATATTATTGAAGAGCAGGTTGCTAAGTACCTTGGAGCAATCGTGAAACTGAATGCCAAGTTATTTGGTAATGAGACTTGGGAGGATGAACCTCTATTGCTCATTAATGAACTAAACACCTTGGCTCAGTTGAAGATACCTCAAAAGAAACTGGATCCGGGAAGGTTCTTAATACCTTGCACTATTGGCACCATGACCTTTAAGAAGGCTCTATTTGACCTGGGGTCAAGTGTAAATCTCATGCCACTCTCTGTAATAGAGAAACTAGGGATCTTTGAGGTACAAGCTGCAAGAATCTCACCGGAGATGGCAGACAATTCAAGGAAACAAGCTTATGGACTTGTAGAGGATGTCTTAGTGAAGGTTGAAGGCCTTTACATCCCTGCTGACTTCATAATCCTGGACACTGGGAAGAATAAGGATGAATCCATCATCCTTGGCAGACCTTTCCTAGCCACAACAAAAGCTGTGATTGATGTTGACAGAGGCGAGTTGGTCCTTCAAGTGAATGAGGACTACCTTGTGTTTAAGGCTCAAGGATCTCCCTCTGCAACCATGGAGAGGAAGCATAAGAAGCTTCTCTCAATACAGAGTCAACCAAAGCCCCCACATTCAAATTCTAAGTTTGGTGTTGGGAGGCCCCAACCATGCTTTGAACATCTGTGAAGCTCCATGAGAGCTCACTGTCAAGCTATTGACATTAAAGAAGTGCTTATTGGGAGGCAACCCAATTTATATTTCCATTTTCCTTTGTTATTTTATGTTTTCTTTAAGTTGATTATCATGTGGAGTCACAAAAACAACTGCAAAAATCAAAGCAAACTCAAAAACAACATTAAAAATAGCACACCCTGGAGAAGGAGCTTACTGGCGTTTAAACGCCAGTAAGGGTAGCAGAATGGGTGTTAAACGCCCAATCTGGTACCATTTTGGGTGTTTAACGCCAGAAAAGGGTACCAAGTTGGCATTCAACGCCAGAAAGGGAAGAAAAGCTGGCGTTAAACGCCAGAAATGGGTAGCAAACGCCAGGTTTGGCACTAGGAGGGCGTTTACACACCAAAATGGTGCAGGAATGAGAAATCCTTGACACCTCAGGATCTGTGGACCCCACAAGATCCCTACCTACCTCAACTCACTCTCTGTCTTCTTCACACCTCCCCAGACCACCTTTTCCCAAATACCCCTCACCAATCACCTCCATCTCTCTTCCCCATCACCTCTTCACCACTCACATCCACCCACCTTTCAAATTTTAAAAGCTTTCTCTCCCAAACCCAACCCTCACACATGAACCCTACCGCTCTCTCTACTCTTATATAAACCCCTCAGCCCTCTTTCATTTTCACACATCATAAACACTTCTTTCCCCTCTTGGCCTAACCACTTACACCTCTCCATCTCCTCCATTTTTTTCTTCTTCTCTGTCCCTTCTTTCTTCTTTTGCTCGAGGACGAGCATACATTTTAAGTTTGGTGTGGAAAAAGCGTTGCTTTTTATTTTTCCATAACCATTTATGGCACCTAAGGCCAGAGAAACCTCTAGAAAGAGGAAAGGGAAGGCAAAAGCTACTACCTCCGAGTCATGGGAGATGGAGAGATTTATCTCAAAGGTCCATCAAGACCACTTCTAGGAAGTTGTGGCTAAGAAGAAGGTGATCCCTGAGGTTCCTTTCATGCTTAAAAGGAATGAATATCCGGAGATCCAACATGAGATCCGAAGAAGAGGTTGGAAAGTTCTCACCAATCCCATTCAACAAGTCAGAATCCTAATGGTTCAAGAGTTCTATGCTAACGCATGGATCACTAAGAACAATGATCAAAGTGTGAACCTGAACCCAAAGAATTGGCTCACAATGGTTTGGGGGAAATACTTAGATTTTAGTCTAGAAAATGTAAGGTTGGCATTCAACTTGCCTATGATGCAAGGAGATGCACGCCCCTGCACTAGAAGGGTCAACTTTGATCAAAGGTTGGACCAAGTCCTCATGGACATATGTGTGGAAGGAGCTCAGTGGAAAAGAGACTCCAAAGGCAAGCCAGTTCAATTGAGAAGGCATGACCTTAAACCCATGGCTAGAGGATGGTTAGAGTTCATCCAACGCTCTATCATTCCTACTAGCAACTGATCCAAAGTGACTGTAGATCGGGCTATCATGATCCATAGCATAATGATTGGAGAGAAAGTGGAAGTTCATGAGATCATACCTCTGGAACTATACAAGGTTGCTGACAAACCTTCCACTTTGGCAAGGTTAGCCTTTCCTCATCTCATCTGTCACCTATGCAGTTTAGCTCGAATTGTCATAGATGAAGACATCCTCATTGAAGAGGACAAGCCCATCACTGAAAAGAGGATGGAGAAAATAAGAGAGCCCACTCATGGACCTCAACAAGAGCATAAGGAAGTCCCTCATCAAGAAATCCCTGAGATGCCTCAAGGGATGCATTTTCCTCCACACAACTATTGGGAGCAATGATGAGCGGATAATTTATACGCTTTTTGGCATTGTTTTTAGGTAGTTTTTAGTAGGATCTAGCTACTTTTAGGGATGTTTTTATTAGTTTTTATGCAAAATTCACATTTTTGGACTTTACTATGAGTTTGTGTGTTTTTCTGTGATTTCAGGTATTTTTTGGCTGAAATTGAGGGACCTGAGCAAAAATCTAATTCAGACTGAAAAAGGACTACAGATGCTGTTAGATTCTCACCTCCCTGCACTCAAAATAGATTTTCTAGAGCTACAAAACTTCAAATGGCGCGTTCTTAACTGTGTTGGAGAGTAGAATTCCAGGGCTTTCTAGCAATATATAATGGTTCATACTTTTTTCGAGCTTAGATGATGCAAACTAGCGTTCAACGCTAGTTCCATGCTGCATTCTGGAGTAAAATGCCAGAAACACGTCACAAACCAGAGTTAAACGCCAAAAACACGTTACAACTTGGCGTTTAACTCCAAGAGAAGCCTCTACACGTGTAAAGCTCAAGCTCAGCCCAAGCAAACACCAAGTGGGCCCCGAAAATGGATTTCTACATCAATTACTTATCTCTGTAACCCTAGTAGCTAGATTAATATAAATAGAACTTCTTACTATTGTATTAGACATCTTGGTATCTATCTTCAGACATTTAGTTCTTAGATTTTGGGGGCTGGCCATTCGGCCATGCCTAGACCTTGATCACTTATGTATTTTCAACGGTGGAGTTTCTACACACCATAGATTAAGGTGTAGAGCTCTGCTGTACCTCGAGTATTAATGCAATTACTACTATTTTCTATTCAATTCAGCTTATCCGTATTCTAAGATATTCGCTGCACTTCAACATGAAGAATGTGATGATCCGTGACACTCATCATCATTCTCACCTATGAACGCGTGACTGACAACCATTTCTATTCTACCTTAGATCGAACGTGTATCTCTTGGATTCCTTAATCAGAATTTTTGTGGTATAAGCTAGAATTATTGGCAGCCATTCTTGAGAATCCGGAAAGTCTAAACCTTGTCTGTGGTATTCTCAGTAGGATTCAGGGATTGAATGACTGTGACGAGCTTCAAACTCGCGAGTGTTGGGCGTAGTGACAGACGCAAAAGAATCACTGGATTCTATTCCGAAATGATCGAGAACCGACAGATGATTAGTCGTGCTGTGACAAAGCATTTGGACCATTTTCACTGAGAGGATGGAAAGTATCCATTGACAACAGTGACGCCCTACATACAGCTTGCCATGGAAAGGAGTATGAAGGATTGGATGAAGGCAGTAGGAAAGCAGAGAATCAATAGGAACAAAGCATCTCCATACACTTATCTGAAATTCCCACCAATGATTTACATAAGTATCTCTATCTCTATTTTATGCGTTATTTATCTTTATTTTCGAGAACCATTATAACCATTTGAATCCGCCTGACTAAGATTTACAAGATGACCATAGCTTGCTTCATACTAACAATCTCCGTGGGATCGACCCTTACTCACGTAAGGTTTTACTTGGACGACCCAGTGCACTCGCTGGTTAGTTGTGCGAAGTTGTGACAAAGTGTGATTCACGTTTGAGAGCTCCAAGCCTATTGGCGCCATTGTTGATGATCACAATTTCGTGCACCAAGTTTTTGGCGCCGTTGCCGGGGATTGTTTGAGTCTGGACAACTGACGGTTCATCTTGTTGCTCAGATTAGGTAGTTTTCTTCTTATTTTGTTTTCAAAAAGTTTTCAAAAATCTTTCAAAATTTTTCTTCCTTTTCATTTTTCCACAATTAATTTTCGAAAAATACAAAAAATTAAAAAAAATCATAAAATCTAAAAAAAAAATTTTGTGTTTCTTCTTTGAGTGTTGAGTCAATTTTGTTTGGTGTCAATTGCATGTTTTTGAAATTTATGTATTTTTTCAAAAAATTCATGCATTGCATTCTTCATGATCTTCAAGTTGTTCTTGTTAAGTCTTCTTGTTTGATCTTCATATTTTCTTGTTTTGTGTCTTTTGTTGTTTTTCATATGCATTTTTGAATTCATAGTGTCTAAACATGAAAAATTTCTAAGTTTGGTGTCTTGCATGTTTTTCTTTTCTTGAAAATTTTTCTAAAATAAGTTCTTGATGTTCATAATTTTTGAAATCTTTGGGTTGACTTAGTCAAAAAATTTTAAATAAGTTGTTTCTTGTTAGTCAAGTCAAGATTTCAATTTTAAAAATCCTATCTTTTCAAAATCTTTTTCAAAAATAAAATCTTTTTCATTTTTTTATTATTTTCGAAAATATTTTTTTAATTGATTTTCAAAATTCTTAATTTTATTTCATAATTTTCAAAAACTTTACTAACAATTAATGTGATTGATTCAAAAATTTGAAGTTTGTTACTTTCTTGTTAAGAAAGGTTCAGTCTTTAAATTCTAGAATCATATATTTTAGTTTCTTGTTAGTCAAGTAATCAATTTTAATTTTAAAAATCAAATCTTTTTCAAAATATCTTTTTCAATCATATCTTTTCAAAATATCTTTTTCAATCATATCTTTTTCAAAATTGATTTTAAAAATCTTTTCTAACTTCCTATCTTTTCAAAATTGATTTTCAAATCCTTTTCAACTAACTAATTGACTTTTTGTTTGTTTCTTATCTTTTTCAAAACCACCTAACTACTATCCTCTCTCTAATTTTCGAAAATTACCTCCCTCTTTTTCAAAATTCTTTTAATTAACTAATTATTTCAAATTTTAATTTTAATTGTATTTCTTCTCTCAATTTTCGAAAATCACTAACCATTTTTCAAAAACAATTTTAGAAATTCTCCCCCTCTCATCTTCTTCTATTTTATTTATTTAATTACTAACACTTCTCTTCATCTCAAAAATTCGAACCCTCTCTTCTCTTCTGTGTTCGAATTTTTCTCTTCTCCTTCTTCTATTCTTTTATTCTTATACTCACATAAAAGAATCTCTCTACTGTGATAAAGAGGATCCCTATTGTTATTTTCTGTTCCCTTCTTTTTCATATGAGCAAGAGCAAGGACAAGAGCATTCTTGTTGAAGCAGATCCTGAACCTAAAATGAATCTAAAGAAGAAACTAAGAGAAGCTAAAATACAACAATCCAGAGACAACCTTGCAAAAAAAGAAGAGGAGATGGCAGCAAAAAATAATAACAACAATAATAATGCAAGGAGGATGCTTAGTGATTGTACTACAGCTACTTCCAATTTTTATGGAAGAAACATCTCAATCCCTGCCATTGGAGCAAATAATTTTGAGCTGAAGCCTCAACTAGTTGTTCTGATGCAACAGAACTGCAAGTTCCATGGACTTCCATCAAAAGATCCCTATCAGTTTTTAACTGAGTTCTTGCAGATTTGTGAGACTGTTAAGACTAATGGAGTAGATCCTGAAATCTACAGGCTCATGCTTTTCCCTTTTGTTGTAAGAGACAGAGCTAGAACATGGTTGGACTCACAACCTAAAGATAGCCTGGACTCTTGGGATAAGTTGGTCATGGCCTTCTTGGCCAAGTTCTTTCCTCCTCAAAAGCTGAGCAAGCTTAGAGTGGATGTCCAGACCTTCAAGCAAAAAGATGGTGAATCCCTCTATGAAGCTTGGGAAAGATACAAATAGTTGACCAAAAAGTGTCCTGCTAACATGCTTTCAGAGTGGACCATTTCGGATATATTATATTATGGTCTAACTGAGTTCTCTAAGATGTCACTGGACCATTCTGCAGGTGGATCCATTCACCTAACGAAAACGCTTGCAGAAGCTCAAGAACTTATTGACATGGTTGCAAATAACCAATTCATGTATACCTCTGAGAGGAATCCTGTGAGTAATGGGACGCCTCAGAAGAGGAGAGTTATTGAAATTGATGCTCTGAATGCCATATTGGCTCAAAACAAAATGTTGACTCAGCAAGTCAACATGATTTCTCAGAGTCTGAATGGATGGCAAAATGCATCCAACAGTACTAAAGAGGCATCTTCTGAAGAAGAAGCTTATGATCTTGAGAACCCTGCAATGGCAGAGGTGAATTACATGGGTGAACCCTATGAGAACACCTATAATTCCTCATGGAAAAATCATCCAAATTTCTCATGAAAGGATCAACAAAAGCCTCAACAAGGCTTTAATAATGGTAGAAGAAACAGGCTTAGCAATAGCAAGCCTTTTCCATCATATTCTCAGCAACAGACAGAGAATGCTGAGTAGAGTCCCTCTAGCTTAGCAAACATAGTCTCTGATCTATCTAAGGCCATTTTAAGTTTCATGAGTGAAACAAGGTCCTCCATTAGAAATTTGGAGGCACAAGTGGGCCAGCTGAGTAAGAAAATCACTGAAACTCCTCTTAGTACTCTCCCAAGCAATACAGAAGAGAATCGAAAAAGAGAGTGCAAGACCATTGATATCATCAAAATGGCCGAATCCAAAGAGGAAGGGGAGGATGTGAATCCCAATGAGGAAGACCTCATGGGACGTATCCCAAACAAAAAGGAGTTCCAAACTGAGGAACCTAAGGAATCTGAGGCTCACCTAGAGACCATGGAGATTCCATTAAACTTCCTTTTACCATTCATGAGCTTTGAGAACTATTCTTCCTTTGAAAAGGATGAAGATGTAACTGAAGAGCAAGTTGCTGAATATCTAGGAGCCATTATGAAGCTGAATGCCAAGTTGTTTGGTAATGAGACTTGGGAAGGTGAACCTCCCTTGCTCATTAGTGAACTAGATACATGGGTTCAACAAACTCTACCTCAAAAGGAACAAGATCTTGGAAAATTCTTAATATCCTGTACCATAGGCACCATGGCCTTTGAGAAGGCTCTATGTGACCTGGGGTCAGGATAAATCTTATGCCACTCTCTGTAATGGAAAAACAGGGGATCTTTGAGGTACAAGCTGCAAGAATCTCATTAGAGATGGCAGATAAATCAATAAAACAAGCTTATGGATTGGTAGAGGACGTGTTGGTAAAGGTTAAAGGCCTTTACATCCCTGCTGATTTCATAATCTTAGACACTGGGAAGGATGAGAATAAATCCATCATTCTTGGAATACCCTTCCTAGCCACAGCAAGAGCTGTAATTGATGTTGACAGAGGTGAACTAGTCCTTCAATTGAATGGGGACTACCTTGTGTTTAAAGCTCAAGGTTATCCTTCTGTAAACATGGAGAGGAAGCATGAAAAGCTTCTCTCAATACAGAGTCAAACAAAGCCCCCACAATCAAACTCTAAGTTTGATGTTGGGAGGCCACAACCAAACTCTAAGTTTGGTGTTGAACCCCCACATTCAAACTCTAAGTTTGGTGTTGAGAGGTCCCAACAATGCTCTGATGATCTGTGAAGCTCCATGAGAGCTCACTGCCAAGCTATTGACATTAAAGAAGCACTTATTTGGAGGCAACCCAATTTTTATTTATCTATATTTCTATTATTCTTTTATGTTTTATTAGGTTTATGATCATGTGGAGTCACAAAACAATTGCAAAAATTAAAAATAGAATAAAAAATAGCAGAAGAAACAGCACACCCTGGAGGAAGAGCTTACTGGCATTTAAACGCCAGTAAGGAGCATCTGGCTGGCGTTTAATGCCAGAACAGAGCATAAAGCTGGCGTTGAACGCTAGAAACAAGCAGCAGTCTGGCGTTTAAATGCCAGGGTTTCACCCTGGGGAAAGCTGGCGCTAAACGCCAGAAACAAGGATGGAAGTGGTGTTCAACGCCAGAAACATGCTGCAGATTGGCGTTGAACGGCCAAAACAAGCATGGAGGTGGAGTTTAACGCCAGAAACATGCTGCAGTTTGGCGTTAAACACCAGGATTGCATACAAAGGGCATTTTACATGCCTAAAGGGTGCAGGGATGAGAAATCCTTGACACCTCAGGATCTGTGGACCCACCCCCAAACATCATTCACCAATCACCTCAATCACTCTTCCCCATCACCTCTTCACCACTCACATCCATCCACTCTTCCCTAAAAACCCCACCTACCTTCAAATTCAAAATCTCTTTCCCACCCATACCCACCCTAAATGGCCGAACCCTAACCCCTCTCCCTCCACTATATAAACCCCCCATCCTTCTTCATTTTCACACAACACAACCATCTCTTCTCCCCCTTGGCCGAAACCAAACCTCTCTCCCTCTCCTCCATATCTTATTCTTCTTCTATTCTTTTCTTCTTTTGCTCGAGGGCGAACAACTTTCTAAGTTTGGTGTGGTAAAAGCATAGCTTTTTTGTTTTTCCGTAACCATTGATGGCACCTAAGACGGAGAAACCTCTAGAAAGAGGAAAGAGAAGACAAAAGCTTCCACCTCCGAGTCATTGGAGATGGAGAGATTTATCTCAAAAGCCTATCAAGACCACTTCTATGAAGTTGTGGCCAAGAAAAAGGTGATCCATGAGGTCCCTTTCATGCTCAAGAAAAATGAGTATCCGAAGATCCGACATGAGATCTAAAGAAGAGGTTGGGAAGTTCTTACCAACCCTATTCAACAAGTCAGAATCTTAATGGTTCAAGAGTTCTATGCAAATGCATGGATCACAAGGAACCATGATCAAAGCATGAACCCGAATCCAAAGAATTATCTTATAATGGTTCGGGGGAAATACTTAGATTTTAGTCTGGGAAATGTAAGGTTGGTATTCAACTTGCCTATGATGCAAGAAGACGCACGCCCCTACACTAGAAGGGTCAACTTTGATCAAAGGTTGGACCAAGTCCTCATGGACATATGTGTGGAAGGAGCTCAATGGAAAAGAGACTCTAAAGGCAATCCGGTTCAATTAAGAAGACTGGACTTTAAGCCTGTGGCTAGAGGATGGTTAGAGTTCATCCAACGCTCCATCATTCCTAGTAGCAACCGATCCGAAGTAACTGTGGATCGGGCCATCATGATCCTGGAGAGGATGTAGAAGTTCATGAAGTCATCTCTCTAGAACTCTACAAAGTAGCCGAAAAGCCCTCCACCTTGGCAAGGCTAGCTTTTCCTCATCTCATTTGCCATCTGTGCTACTTAGCTGGAGTTGTCATAGAAGGAGACATCATCGTTGAAGAGGACAAGCCCATCACTAAGAAAAGGATGGAGCAAACAATAGAGGCCATCCATGGATCTCAAGAGACACATGAGGAAGCTCATCATCAAGAAATCCCTGAGATGCCTCAAGGGATGCATTTTCCTCTAAACAACTATTGGGAACAACTCAACACTTCTCTAGAAGGATTAAGTCATGACATGAACCAATTAAGGGTGGAACACCAAGAGAACTCCATCATTCTCAATGAGATTAGAGAAGATCAAAGAGCTATGAGGGAAGAGCAACAAAGGCAAGGAAGAGACATAGAGGAGCTCAAGAACACCATTGGTCCTTTAAGGAGAAGGCGCCACCATCACTAAGGTGGACTCATTCCTTAACTTCCTTGTTCTTATCTCTCTGTTTTTTGGTTTATGAGCTTCATGTTTGTCTATGTTTGTGTCTTTATTACATGATCATTAGTGTCTAGTAACTATGTCTTAAGGCTATGAATAATTCCATGAATCCTTCACCTTTCTTAAATGAAAAATGTTTTTAATTCAAAAGAACAAGAAGTACATGAGTTTCGAATTCATCCTTGAAATTAGTTTAATTATATTGATGTGGTGACAATACGTTTTGTTTTCTGAATGAATGCTTGAACAGTGCATATTTTTTATCTTGTTGTTTATGAATGTTAAAATTGTTGGCTCTTGAAAGAATGATGAAAAAGAGAAATGTTATTGATAATCTAAAAAATCATAAAATTGATTCTTGAAGCAAGAAAAAGAAGTGAAGAACAAAGCTTGCGAAAAAAAATGGTGAAAAAAAATATAGAGAAAGAAAAAGAAAAATGAAGCAGAAAAAGCCAATAACCCTTAAAACCAAAA
>NC_029776.3:40491607-40494255 GCF_000817695.3 Arachis duranensis | reverse complement strand
CTTGAGACTGAGTGGTTAAAGTCGTGATCCAAAGCAAAAAGAATGTGCTTAAGAGCTCTGGACACCTCTAACTGGGGACTTTAGCAAAGCTAAGTCACAATCTGAAAAGGTTCACCAGTCATATGTCTGTGGCATTTATGTATCCGGTGGTAATACTGGAAAACAAAGTGCTTAGGGCCACAGCCAAGACTCATAAAGGTAGCAGTGTTCAAGAATCAACATACTTAACTAGGAGAATCAATAACACTATCTGAACTCTGAGTTCCTATAGATGCCAATCATTCTAAACTTCAAAGGATAAAGTGAGATGCCAAAACTGTTCAGAAGTAAAAAGCTACAAGTCCCGCTCATCTAATTAGAACTAATATTCATTGATATTTTGGGATTTATAGTACATTTTCTTCTTTTTATCCTATTTGATTTTCAGTTACTTGAGGACAAGCAACAATTTAAGTTTGGTGTTGTGATGAGTGGTGCACGAAATTGTGATCATCAATGGCGCCATCAACATGGTACGCTCAACTGCAATCTCAACTTTTTATCACAACTACGCACAACTAACCAGCAAGTGCATTAGGTCGTCCAAGTAATAAACCTTACGCGAGTAAGGGTCGATCCCACGGAGATCGTTGGTATGAAGCAAGCTATGGTCGTCTTGTAAATCTCAGTCAGGCAGATTCAAATGGTTATGGAGGATTAATGATTAAAAGATAAATAAAACATAAAATAAAGATAGAGATACTTATGTAATTCATTGGTGAGAATTTCAGATAAGCGTATGGAGATGCTTTGTCCCTTTCGTCTCTCTGCTTTCCTACTGTCTTTATCCAATCCTTCTTACTCCTTTCCATGGCAAGCTGTATGTTGGGCATCACTGTTGTCAATGGCTACAGTCCCATCCTCTCAGTGAAAATGTTCAACGCGCTCTGTCACAGCACGGCTATTCATCTGTCGGTTCTCGATCATGTCGGAATAGAATCCAATGATTCTTTTGCGTCTGTCACTAATGCCCCACAATTGCGAGTTTGAAGCTCGTCACAGTCATTCAATCCCTGAATCCTACTCAGAATACCACGGACAAGGTTTAGACCCTCCGAATTCTCAAGAATGGCCGCCAATGGATTCTAGCTTATACCACAAAGATTCTGATTAAGGAATCCAAGAGATATCCACTCAATCTAAGGTAGAACGGAGGTGGTTGTCAGGCACACGTTTATAGGTGAGAATGATGATGAGTGTCACGGATCATCACATTCATCAAGTTGAGGAATAAGTGATATCTTAGAACAATAGAAGAACAATAGTAATTGCATTGATACTCGAGGTACAACAGAGCTCCACACCTTAATCTATGGTGTGTAGAAACTCCACCATTGAAAATACATAAGAACAAGGTCTAGGCATGGCCGTGAGGCCAGCCCCCAAAACGTGATCAAGAGATCAAAGTGATACTGAGATGCTCTAGAAATCTCAAGACCCCCAGATGAAAATAAAATAGCAAAATGTCCTATTTATAGAGAACTAGTAGCCTAGGGTTTACAGAAATGAGTAAATGACGTAAAAATCCACTTCTGAGCCCACTTGGTGTGTGCTTGGGCTGAGCATTGAAGCTTCCATGTGTAGAGACTTTTCTTGGAGTTAAGAGCCAGCTTTTGTGCCAGTTTGGGCGTTTAACTCCCACTTTTGTGCCAGTTCCGGCGTTTAACGCTGGGAATTCTGAAGCTGACTTAGAACGCCTGTTTGGGCCATCAAATCTCGGGCAAAGAATGGACTATTATATATTGCTAGAAAGAGCTAGATGTCTACTTTCCAACACAATTGAGAGCGCGCCAATTGGGCTTCTGTAGCTCCAGAAAATCCACTTTGAGTGCAGGATGATCAGAATCTAACAGCATCTGCAGCCCTTTTTAGCCTCTGAATCAGATTTTTGCTCAGGTCCCTCAATTTTAGCCAGAAAATACCTGAAATCACAGAAAAACACACAAACTCATAGTGAAGTCCAGAAAAGTGAATTTTAAATAAAAACTAATAAAAATATAATAAAAACTAAATAAAACATACTAAAAGCATACTAAAAATAATGCCAAAAAGCGTATAAATTATCCGCTTATCACAACACCAAACTTAAATTGTTGCTTGTCCCCAAGCAACTGAAAATCAAATAGGATAAAAATAAGAGAATATACAATGAATTCCAAAAACATATATGAAGATTAGTATTAATTAGATGAGCGGGGCTTTTAGCTTTTTGCCTCTGAACAGTTTTGGCATCTCACTTTATCCTTTGAAGTTCAGAATGATTGGCTTCTATAGGAACTCAGAATCCGGATAGTGTTATTGATTCTCCTAGTAAGTATGATGATTCTTGAACACAGCTACTTTATGAGTCTTGGCCGTGGCCCAAAGCACTCTGTTTTCCAGTCTTACCACCGGATACATCCATGCCACAGACACATAACTGGGTGAACCTTTTCAGATTGTGACTCAGCTTTGCTAGAGTTCCCAATTAGAGGTATCCAGGGTTCTTAAGCACACTCTTTTTGCTTCGGATCATGACTTTAACCGCTTAGTCTCAAGTTTTCACTTGACACCTTCACGCCACAAGCACATGATTAGGGACAGCTTGGTTTAGCCGCTTAGGCCAGGAT
>NC_029776.3:40490652-40491563 GCF_000817695.3 Arachis duranensis | reverse complement strand
TATTGCCACCACATCAAAATAATTAATCTGTTATAAAATTTAAAATTCATGCAATTCTTCTCTTTTTCAATTAAGAACATTTTTCATTTAAGAAAGGTGATGGATTCATAGGACATTCATAACTTTAAGGCATAGACAATAAGACACTAATGATCATAAGAAACAAACATAAATAAACCATAAAGCATAATTTTCGAAAAATAGGAAAATAAAGAACAAGGAGATTAAAGAACGGGTCCACCTTAGTGATGGCGGCTTGTTCTTAATGTCTCTTCCTTGCCTTTATTGCTCTTCTCTCATGATTCTTTGATCTTCTCTAATTTCATGGAGGAGGATGGAATGTTCTTGGTGCTCCACCCTTAGTTGTCCCATGTCGGAACTCGATTCTCCTAGGGAGGTATTGATTTGCTCCCAATAGTTTTATGGAGGAAAGTGCATCCCTTGAGGCATCTCAGGGATTTCATGATGAGGAATTTCCTCATGTCCATGAGTGGGATCTCTTGTTTGCTCCATCCTCTTCTTAGTGATGGGCTTGTCCTCATCAATGAGGATGTCTCCCTCTATGTTAATTCCAACTGAATTACAGAGGTGACAAATGAGATGAGGAAAGGCTAACCTTGCCAAGGTAGAGGACTTGTCTGCCACCTTATAAAGTTCTTGGGATATAACCTCATGAACTTCTACTTCCTCTCCAATCATGATGCTATGAATCATGATAGCCCGGTCTATAGTAGCTTCGGACCGGTTGCTAGTGGGAATGATTGAGCGTTAGATAAACTCCAACCATCCCCTAGCCACGGGCTTGAGGTCATGCCTTCTCAGTTGATCCGACTTCCCTCTTGAATCTCTCTTCCATTGGGCGCCCTCTTCACAAATAACTGTGAGGACTTGGTCCAACCTTTGATTAAAGT
>NC_029776.3:40488368-40490548 GCF_000817695.3 Arachis duranensis | reverse complement strand
GACTAAAATCTAAGCATTTCCCCCGAACTATTGTAAGCCAATTCTTTGGGTCCGGGTTCACACTTTGATCATGGTTCTTGGTGATCCATGCATTGGCATAGAACTCTTGAACCATTAAGATTCTGACTTGTTGAATGGGGTTGGTAAGAACTTCCCAACCTCTTCTTCGGATCTCATGTTGGATCTCTGAATATTCACTCTTTTTGAGTTTGAAAGGGACCTCGAGGATCACCTTCTTCATGGCCACAAATTCATAGAAGTGGTCTTGATGCACCCTTGAGATGAATATCTCCATCTCCCATGACTCGGAGGTGGAAGCTTTTGCCTTCCCTTTCCTCTTTCTAGAGGTTTCTCCGGCCTTAGGTGCCATAAATGGTTATGGAAAAACAAAAAGCAATGCTTTTACCACACCAAACTTATAAGGTTTGCTCGTCCTCGAGCAAAAGAAGAAAGAAAGGAGTAGAAGAAGAAGAAAATGGAGGAGATGGAGGGGGTTTTGTAATTCGGCCAAGGGGGAGAAGTAGTGTTTAGGTTGTGTGAAAATGAAGGAGTGAAGAAGGGTTTATATAGTGGTGGAGAGAGGGGTAGGGTTCGGTCATTATGGGTTGGTTTGGGAGGGAAAGTGGTTTGAATTTGGATGGTGGGGTAGGTGGGATTTTATAAAGGATGGATGTGAGTGGTGAAAAGAATAGTGGGATTTGATAGGTGAGGGTTTTTTTTTGGGAAAGAGGTATTGAGGTGATTGGTGAATGGGTGAAGAAGAGAAAGAATGGTGGGGTAGGTGGGGATCCTGTGGGGTCCACAGATCCTGAGGTGTCAAAGATAGCTCATCCCTGCACCAAGTGGCGTGTAAAATGCCCTTTCTGCCAATCCTGGCGTTAAACGCCGGGCTGCTGCCCTTTTCTGGCGTTAAACGCCAGTCTGGTGCCCCTTTTTGGTGTTAAACGCCAGTCTGGTGCCCCTTTCTGGCGTTAAACGCCCAGAATGGTGCCAGACTGGGCGTTAAATGCCCATTTGCTGCCCTTACTGGCGTTTAAACGCCAGCAAGCTTTTCCTCCAGGGTGTGCTGTTTTTCTTTCTGTTTTTCATTCTATTTTTGCTTTTTCAATTGTTTTTGTGAATTCACATGATCATCAACCTATAGAAAACATAAAATAACAATGGAAAAAAGATAAATATAACATTGGGTTGCCTCCCAACAAGCACTTCTTTAATGTCAATAGCTTGACAGTGAGCTCTCATGGAGCTTCACAGATGTTCAGAGTAATGTTGGAACCTCCCAACACCAAACTTAGAGTTTGAATGTGGGGGTTCAACACCAAACTTAGAATTTGGTTGTGGCATCCCAACACCAAACTTAGAGTTTGACTGTGGGAGCTCTGTTTGACTCTGTTTTGAGAGAAGCTCTTCATGCTTCCTCTCCATGGTTACAGAGGGATATCCTTGAGCCTTAAACACAAAGGATTCTTCATTTACTTGAATGATCAATTCTCCTCTGTCAACATCAATCACAGCCTTTGCTGTAGCTAGGAAGGGTCTGCCAAGGATGATGGATTCATCCATGCACTTCCCAGTCTCTAGGACTATGAAATCAGCATGGATGTAATGGTCTTCAATCTTTACCAGAACATCCTCTACAAGTCCATAAGCTTGTTTTCTTGAATTGTCTACCATCTCTAGTGAGATTCTTGCAGCTTGTACCTCAAAAATCCCTAGCTTCTTCATTACAGAGAGAGGCATGAGGTTTATGCTTGACCCTAGGTCACACAGAGCCTTCTCGAAGGTCATGGTGCCTAATGTACAAGGTATTGAGAACTTCCTAGGGTCCTGTTTCTTTTGAGGTAATCTCTGCCTAGTCAAGTCATCCAGTTCTTTGGTGAGCAAAGGGGGTTCGTCCTCCCAAGTCTCATTACTAAATAACTTGTCATTTAGATTCATGATTGCTCCAAGGTACTTAGCAACTTGCTCTTCAGTGACATCTTTGTCCTCTTCAGAGGAAGAATACTCATCAGAGCTCATAAATGGCAGAAGTAAATCCAATGGAATCTCTATGGTCTCAGTGTGAGCCTCAGATTCCCATGGTTCCTCATTAGGGAACTCATTGGAGGCCAGTGGACGTCCATTGAGGTCTTCCTCAGCGGCGATCACTGCCTCTTCCTCCTCTCCAAATTCGGCTATGT
>NC_029776.3:40475978-40488182 GCF_000817695.3 Arachis duranensis | reverse complement strand
AGTGGTTTTGATTAGATCAAAGACCATGGTTGCTAAGTCAGAGTGGCTCTGCTTAGAATTCTCTGTCTGTTGCTGAGAAGACGATGGAAAAGGCTTGCCATTGCTAAACCTGTTTCTTCCACCATTATTGTTGTTGAAACCTTGTTGAGGTCTCTATTGATCCTTCCATCAGAGATTTGGATGATTTCTCCATGAAGGATTATAGGTGTTTCCATAGGGTTCTCCCATATAATTCACCTATTCCATCATGGGTTGTTTAGGATCATAAGCTTCTCATTCAGAGGAAGCTTCTTGAGTGCTGCCAGTTGCAGCTTGCATTCCAGTCAAATGCTGAGAGATCATATTGACTTGTTGGGTCAAGATCTTATTTTGAGCTAATATGTCATTCAGAGTGTATGATGCTCCATTCAGAAAGCATGTCAGAGGGACACTTTCTGATCAATTGTTTGTATCTTTCCCAAGCTTCATAGAGGGATTCACCTTCCTTCTGTTTGAAGGTTTGGACTTCTACTCTAAGCTTACTCAATTTTTGAGGTGGAAAGAACTTTGCCAAGAAGGCATTGACTAGCTTTTCCCAAGAGTTCAGGCTTTCTTTAGGTTGTGAGTCCAACCATAACCTAGCTCTGTCTCTTACGGCAAAAGGGAATAGCATAAGTCTGTAGACCTCAGGGTCAACCCTATTGGTCTTGACAGTGTCACAGATTTGCAAGAATTCAGCTAAAAACTGATGAGGATCTTCCAATGGAAGTCCATGGAACTTGCAATTCTGTTGCATTAGAGAAACTAATTGAGGCTTAAGCTTAAAGTTGTTTACTCCAATGGCAGGGATAGAGATGCTTCTCCTATAGAAGTCGGGAGTAGGTGCAGTAAAGTCACCCAGCACCTTCCTTGCATTGTTGGCATTGTTGTTGTTTTCGGCTGCCATGTCTTCTTCTTGTTTGAAGATTTCTGTTAGGTCCTCTACAGAGAGTAGTGCTTTAGCTTCTCTTAGCTTTTGCTTCAAGGTCCTTTCAAGTTCAGGGTCAGCCTCAACAAGAATGCTTTTGTCTTTGCTCCTGCTCATATGAAAGAGAAGAGAACAAGAAAGTATGGAATCCTCTATGTCACAGTATGGAGATTCCTTGAGGTGTCAGAGGAAAAGAAGAATAGAAGGAGGAGGTAGAAAGAGAAGAATTTGAACTTATCAAGAGGGATAGAGTTCGAATTGTTGATGGTGGAGGAGTGTTAGTCCTTAAATAGAAGGATGTGAGAAGAGGGGAAGAATGTTCGAAAATAAAGTAAAAGATTTTGAAATAATTAAAAGAAATTTTGAAAAAGTGATTTTGAAAAAGATTTTGAAATTAGAAATAAAAAAGATATGATTGAAAAATTAATTTTGAAAAAAAGATGTGATTAAAAAGATATGATTGAAAATATATAGTTTTAAAAAGATATGATTGAAAAACAATTTTAAAAAAAGATTTGATTTTTAAAATTAATGACTTGCATAATAAGAAATTTTAAAGATATGATTCAGATATTAAACCTTTCTTAATAGAAAAGGCAACATACTTGAAATTTTTGAATCAAATCATTAATTGTTAGCAAGTATTTTTGAAAATGGAAAGAAATTGATTTTGAAAATATATGATTGAAAAGATATGATTTGAAAAAGATTTGATCTTGAAAAATTATGAAAACTTGAAAAAAATTTGCATTAAAAACAAAATCTTCCCTCTTGTGTCATCCTGGCATTAAACGCCCAGAATGGTATCCATTCTGGCGTTTAACGCCCAAAACTCTACCTTTTTGGGCGTTAAACGCCCAGCCAGGTACCCTGGCTGGCATTTAAACGCTAGTTTTCCTTCTTCACTGGGAATTTTGAACGCCCAGCTTTTTTTGTGTGATTCCTCTGCTGTATGTTCTGAATCTTCAATTCTCTGTATTATTGACTTGAAAAGACATAATTTTGAAATTTTTTTTGAATTTTTAATGATGAGAAAAAATACAACTAAGATCAAATAAACAATGCATGCAAGACACCAAACTTAAAAGTTTGTATACTAAGGACTATAACAATTTGAAAATGCATGTAAGAAATAACTAAACACACAAAACAAGAGAATTTAAAGATCAAAGCAAGAAAATCATCAAGAACGTCTTGAAGATCAATGAAGAACATAATGCATGTAATTTTCGAAAATTAAAAGAATAAAGACATGCAATTGACACCAAACTTAAAATTAGACACTAGACTCAAACATGAAACCTAAAATTATTTTTGATTTTAAGATTTTATAATTTTTTTTTGTATTTTTCAAAAATTATATGGAAAAGAAAATAAAGAGATTCAAAAATTTTTAATAAGAATTCCAGGAATCATGCAATGTTAGTCTAAAGCTTCAGTCTAAAAAGATTAGACATGGCTAGCCAAGCTTTAGCAGGACATTACATTCAACAGCTAAATTGACGAGAATCAATCAGCCTTTGTGATGATAAGAACATCACCTTGAAACTCTATAATTCATTCTTAAAAATTCTGAAGAAAAATACCTAATCTAAGCAACAAGATGAACCGTCAGTTGTCCAAACTCAAACAATCCCCGGCAACGGCGCCAAAAACTTGGTGCACGAAATTGTGATCATCAATGGCGCCATCAACATGGTACGCTCAATTGCAATCTCAACTTTTTATCACAACTTCGCACAACTAACCAGTTGTAATTCATTGGTGAGAATTTCAGATAAGCGTATGGAGATGCTTTGTCCCTTCCGTCTCTCTGCTTTCCTACTGTCTTCATCCAATCCTTCTTACTCCTTTCCATGGCAAGCTGTATGTTGGGCATCACCATTGTCAATGGCTACAGTCCCATCCTCTCAGTGAAAATGTTCAACGCGCTCTGTCACAACACGGCTATTCATTTGTCGGTTCTCGATCATGTCAGAATAGAATCCAGTGATTCTTTTGCGTCTATCACTAACGCCCCACAATCGCGAGTTTGAAGCTCGTCACAGTCATTCAATCTCTGAATCCTACTCAGAATACCACAGACAAGGTTTAGACCTTCCGGATTCTCAAGAATGGCCACCAATGGATTCTAGCTTATACCATGAAGATTCTGATTAAGGAATCCAAGAGATATCCACTCAATCTAAGGTAGAACGAAGGTGGTTGTCAGGCACACGTTCATAGGTGAGAATGATAATGAGTGTCATGGATCATCACATTCATCAAGTTGAGGAATAAGTGATATCTTAGAACAAGAATAAGCTGAATTGAATAGAAGAACAATAGTAATTGCATTGATACTCGAGGTACAGCATAGCTCCACACCTTAATCTATGGTGTGTAAAGACTCCACCGTTGAAAATACATAAGAACAAGGTCTAGGCATGACCGTGAGGCCAGCCCCCAAAACGTGATCAAGAGATCAAAGTGATACAGAGATGCTCTAGAAATCTCAAGACCCCCAGATGAAAATACAATAGCAAAATGTCCTATTTATAGAGAACTAGTAGCCTAGGGTTGACAAAAATGAGTAAATGACGTAAAAATCCACTTCCGGACCCACTTGGTGTGTTCTTGGACTGAGCATTGAAGCTTCCATGTGTAGAGACTTTTCTTGGAGTTAAACGCCAGCTTTTTTGCCAGTTTGGGCGTTTAACTCCCACTTTTGTGCCAGTTCCGGCGTTTAACACCGAGAATTATAAAGCTGACTTGGAACGCCTATTTGGGCCATCAAATGTCGAGCAAATTATGGACTATTAAATATTACTGGAAAGCCCTGAATGTCTACTTTCCAACGCAATTGAGAGCGCACCAATTGGGCTTCTGTAGCTCTATAAAATTCTCTTCGAGTGCAGAGAGGTCAGAATCCAACAGCATCTGCAGCCCTTTTCAGCCTCTGAATCAGATTTTTGCTCAGGTCCCTCAATTTCAGCCAGAAAATACCTGAAATCACAGAAAATACACAAACTCATAGTAAAGTCCAGAAAAGTGAATTTTAAATAAAAACTAATAAAAATATAGTAAAAACTAACTAAAACATACTAAAAGCATACTAAAAACAATGCCAAAAAGCATATAAATTATCCGCTCATCACTTTTTGGCATTGTTTTTAGGTAGTTTTTAGTACGATATAGCTACTTTTAGGGATATTTTTATTAGTTTTTATGTAAAATTCACATTTCTGGACTTTACTATGAGTTTGTGTGTTTTTCGGTGATTTCAGGTATTTTCTGGCTGAAATTGAGGGACCTAAGCAAAAATCTGATTCAGGCTGAAAAAGGACTACAGATGCTGTTAGATTCTGACCTCCCTGCACTCGAAATGGATTTTTTGGAGCTACAGAATTTCAAATGTCGCGTTCTCAACTGCGTTGGAAAGTAGACATCCCGGGCTTTCCAGCAATATATAATGGTTCATACTTTATTCGATCTTAGATGATGCAAACTTGCGTTCAACGCTAGTTTCATGCTGCATTCTGGAGTAAAACGCCAGAAACACGTCACAAACCAGAGTTAAACGCCAAAAACACGTTACAACTTGGCGTTTAACTCCAAGAGAAGCCTCTACACGTGTAAAGCTCAGGCTCAGTGCAAGCACACACTAAGTTGGCCCCAGAAGTGGATTTCTACGTCAATTACTTATCTCTGTAACCCTAGTAGCTAGTTTAATATAAATAGAACTTCTTACTATTGTATTAGACATCTTGGTATCTATCTTCGGACGTTTAGTTCTTAGATTTTGGGGGCTGGCCATTCGGCCATGCCTGGACCTTGATCACTTATGTATTTTCAACGGTGGAGTTTCTACACACCATAGATTAAGGTGTGGTACTCTGCTGTACCTCGAGTATTAATGCAATTACTACTATTTTCTATTCAATTCAGCTTATCCTTATTCTAAAATATTCGCTGCACTTCAAATGAAGAATGTGATGATCCGTGACACTCATCATCATTCTCACCTATGAACGCGTGACTGACAACCACTTCCATTCTACCTTAGATCGAGCGTGTATCTCTTGGATTCCTTAATCAGAATCTTTGTGGTATAAGCTAGAATTATTGGCGGCCATTCTTGAGAATCTGGAAAGTCTAAACCTTGTCTGTGGTATTCCGAGTATGATTCAGGGATTGAATGACTGTGACGAGCTTCAAACTTGCGAGTGTTGGGCGTAGTGACAGACGCAAAAGAATCACTGGATTCTATTCCGACATGATCGAGAACTGACAGATGATTGGCCGTGCTGTGATAGAGCATTTGGACTATTTTCACTGAGAGGATGGGAATTAGCCATTGACAACGGTGACGTCCTACATACAGCTTGCCATGGAAAGGAGTATGAAGGATTGGATGAAGACAGTAGGAAAGTAGAGATTCAACAGGAACAAAGCATCTCCATACACTTATCTGAAATTCCCACCAATGATTTACATAAGTATCTCTATCTCTATTTTATGCATTATTTATCTCTATTTTCGAGAACCATTATAACCATTTGAATCCGCCTGACTAATATTTACAAGATGACCATAGCTTGCTTCATACCAACAGTCTTCGTGGGATCGACCCTTACTCACGTAAGGTATTACTTGGACGACCCAGTGCACTTGCTGGTTAGTTGTGCGAAGTTATGACAAAGTGTGATTCACGTTTAAGAGCTCCAAGTCTATTGGCGCCATTGTTGATGATCACAATTTTGTGCACCAAGCAACTTAACACCTCTTTGGGAGATTTGAGTTCCAATATAGAGCAACTAAGGATGGAACACCAAGAGCACTCCATTATTCTCCATGAAATTAGAGAGGATCAACTAGCCATGAGGGAAGAGCAACAAAGGCACGGAAGAGACATAGAAGAGCTTAGGCGTTTGACGATCGGGCTTTCTATAGGTAAAGAAATTTAAAAATATAATCGCGTTGTAAGTATAGCTTCTAAACCAACAGAGAATCCTTTCGTACAAAAGTTTTGTTTGTCACTTAAGCAAACCAAATAAAAATAAATAACCGAAGTATTCAAACCTCGAGTCGTCTTCTCAAGGAATTGCAGGGAGGTGTGTTTTATTATTGGTTATGGAAAACAATATTTTTGGGTTTTTGAAATAAGGAACAAGTAATTTAAATGACAAGAAAAATAAATTAATAATTAAGAAAAGCTCTTGACAAGGTATGAGAACTGGAATTACTATCCTAGTTATCCTTATCAGGCGTGATGAGAATTGGGTTTTAACCCCACTTGGTCAGCCTTTACTAAACAAAGGAAGGTAGAGTGGACTAATTGGCTTGATCCTCAAGTCCTAGTCAATCCTTATGGTAGGACTAGCTTTAGAGTGATCCAGATCAATCAGTAATTCCAATTTCAATCAACAGCTGAGTTTGATAACTCAAGTGTCTCCAATTAATCAACCAAAGCTAAGAATGTAAAAAGCTAAATAAAATCATAGATCTGAAATACCTCAAATGGCATTAACAAAAGAAAAACAATCCAAACATAAAGAGTTCATAAACCAAATTGAGAAAATATGTAAAAGGAACATTGAACCTGAAACTTGAGAGGAAGAAATCCTTATTCCTTTAAGAGGAATCCTAATCCTAAATCTTAAGAGAGAGGAGAGAACCTCTCTCTCTAAAAACTACATCTAAAAACCTAAAATTGTGAATTGTATGTCTCTCTTGAATGGATGCATTCTCCTACTTTATAGCATCTAATCTGTGTTTTCTGGGTCGAGAACTGGGCCAGAAATAGCCCAAAAATCGCTGATTGCGAATTCTGTCACGCTGATTTTCGTCACTGCGACATGTCTGCGTGAAGCACGCGTTCGCGTTGCCTAGCTTTACTTCCACTATAGCAAATTATATATCATTTTGTAGCCCCGGACGTTAGCTTTCCAACGCAACTAAAACCACCTCATTTGGACCTCTATAGCTCAAGTTATGATCAATTTAGTGCGAGAGGGTCAGGCTGACAGCTTTGCAGTTCCTTCAATTTCTTGTATTCCTTCCACTTTTGCATGCTTCCTTTCCGTTCTCCAAGCCATTCCTGCCCTGTAATCTTTGAAATCACTTAACACACATATCAAGGCATCAAATGGTAATAAGAGAGGATTAAACATAGCAAAATTAAGACCAAAGAAACATATTTTCTATCATAGCACAAAATCCGGAAGAAAAAAGTAAAACCATGCAATTAGTATGAATAAGTGAGTAAAGAATTGATATAAACCACTCAATTGAGTAAAAGATAAACCATAAAATAGTGGTTTATCAACCTCCCCACACTTAAACATTAGCATGTCCTCATGCTAAGCTCAAGAGAACTAAAAGAGTGAAGGGGAATGTTAGAATGTATGAAATGCAACATATCTATATGAATACAACTACATACAAAAATGATTATACTAATTCAAATCACAAAAGAAAGTACAAGTAAACTTGCAGAAGAAAATAGCTCATAAAAGCCGGGAACAAAGAATCGAGCATCGAACCCTCACTGGAAGTGTATGCACTCTAATCGCTCAGGTGTTTAAGGTTCGATCTCTCAATTCTCTACTAACCTTGCTTTCTAAGGCTTGCTTTTCATCTAATAATCAACAAAAATTTAATGCACAAAATACACATATCAAGAGGTCTTTTAAGGGTTGTAATGGGGTTAGGGTCAAGGTAGGATTGTATTTGGTTAAGTGGACTAAAATCTGAATCCTTAATTAACCTAAGCTTCTCACCTAACTTAGGACAATCCATATAATCATAATACCACATCTAACTATCCATTAACCATGTTTACCACATATTCATGCATTCCCAATTTAAGTACAACTCATATGCATTGATATTATTACTTTAACTTGGGGCATTTTGTCCTCTTTTTATTTATTTGCTCTTTTTCTTTTCTTTTTCCTTGATTTTCTTGTATTATTTTTTCTTTTCTTTTGTTTTTCCCAATGCATATGATTAAGGTATTGAATGCATAAACATATTCTCAACATTTTTCACATTTTCACAGAAATTCTAACATACTCAATTCCCAAATCAAGCGTTTCCAAACCCACTTTCCCCACACTTAATTCATGAGCACTCTCACTAGTCTAAGCTAACCAAGGATTCAAATTAGGGACATTATTGTTTTTCACTTAGAGTTAGTGATGTGGTAAAATAAAGAATAAAAGGGGTAAAATAGGCTCAAATTGGTTTGCAATGGATAATGAAGGGTTACGGCCATATGGGTATGTAAGCACAATGAAACCAGACCTCAATCATATAAGTGCATGCATATATCAAATAATGGATATATAGAATTAAGCAAGACAAAGATCACAAATTTAGGGAGAAAAACACACAAAAAAAATATTGGTTGATAAGATGCAACCAATCAAGTAGGCTCAAAATCTCACAGGTTTTGTGTGTTCGAGCTCTAAACCATGTTCCAAAATAAAATTTCTTCAAGCAAGTTTAACAAAAAGTTTATTCAAATTAGTGAAATGCTATAAAAATTTTCTTGAAAAAAAAATATTACTTCAATCAAGTAGTGGTTAAATATGCACAAAATCAAGAAAATATGCAATCAAACATGCAAATGCAACAATGAATTAACGCAGAAAATAAAACATTGGTGTTGAGAAGAAAATAACTAACCCATGGAAGTCGGTATCGACCTCCCCACACTTAAAGATTGCACCTTCCTTGGTGCATGCTGAGATGTGCAGGTGGACAGGCTACTACAACTGATGCTTTTCTCTAGAGATTATGCAGATGGACTTGTCTGTTGCCCCATATAGAAGTTTCTTTTTCCCTTTCTGGTGGCCAGCCTGAGAGAAGAGAAAATAGAAGAAAAAGTAACCCAGAAATAAAGATAAGGAAATAAATAAAGTCTAGGTGGGTTAATGCCAAATAATGAAGGTCTTAATTACATGGTAGCTACAACATGCAAGTGAGAAAATAATAGAAGCACATGGCATACCAGTGGTGCAAAATTTGCAACAAAAGGGAGGGAGTGTGGGTAATGAAAGACAATATAAATTCATGTCAATGCAAAATTAATACAAGTATCATAAAAGATTAGCATTGACTTAAATAATATTACCCAACAGTGTAAAACAAGTCACTGAGTACCAAAATAATACCAGAAAAGACGCAACACTTGAATATGAACAGGTAACACCAATGGAAAAATAAATTTAGAATAGAAAAGAAAAATATGCACAAAATTAAAATGCAATGAATGAAATATGCAAATAAATTAAGTAAAATAGAATTGAAGTGAAGAGGGATGAGAAGTTAAAGAGATAAAGTAAGAAAGAAAGAAGAAAGAAGAGAAGATAGAAGAAATTAGGATTAGAAAAGAAAAGATAAGATAATTGGCGCTGATCTGGATAAGTTGTGCAGCGCAGGTGAGCGGACGCGTGAGTGACGCGGTCGCATAGTGTGCGATAAGGTCAGGTGACGTGGACGCGTGGGTCACGCGATCGCGTGGCATGATTTGTGCGATTGGTGCCAGTGCAGCCTCGCGTTCACGCAACTTTCTGTTTCAAACTCATTTTGCCAAAAATCTGGGTGACGCGTTCTCGTGGGTGACACGATCGCGTGAATGGCCATTTCTGAAAAACGATGCAGACGCGTGAGGCACGCGTTCGCGTGGTAGGGCTTGTGCTTCTAGACTGAGTCCATCCCTACTCCATCATAACTCTCTGCCATGCACCCATTTACGTCGATTTTACAGGACCACGTGTTCGCGTGGGTGACGCGGACGCGTGGGGAGGATATTTCGCAAACGACGTGAATGCGTCAGTGACGTGGTTGCGTTGGCGTATTTGTGCATGAGGCACGCCTCCAGCCACGCTCTCGCGTGACTCTCTGTTTCTTTTCTTCCTTGTTTCTAATGCACTAATGACGCGGACGCGTCAGCGACGCTTGCGCGTCGCATGCATTTTTTTGTTTTTTTTTTCAATTATGCAGTATGCAAATGCAAATGCAGGCTATATGCAGTTATGAATGAACACGAATGAAAATAAAATATAATAAAGCTAAGAATAAAAAGGAAAGAATATACCATGGTGCGTTGTCTCCCACCTATCACTTTTAGTTAAAGTCCTTAAATTGGACATTTGGTGTACTCCTTGTCATGGTGGCTTGTGCTTGTACTGATCCTTGAATCCCCACCAATGTTTGTAATTTCAATATCCTCTGGGATCCCAAATTAGGTGCACACAGACGTCAAGCAATCTAAAGTAAGTGACAAGGCCCCAAGAGTGTTGATTGCCAGGATGAATTCCGGGGTCCCAAACCTTGCTTTTGCACCCATCTTCTTGTTGACCATGTTTGTTCCAACCGGGTGGTAAGCAATCCGAATTCTCACTGAGGCGTCCAAGCATCTTCCTAGACCCATTCAATTGAGCTTTACACCAACCCTTGCATTTCAACTTGGAGCATACAACCATGTTGAACCTTGCTTGACAACTCCAACCACTAACCATTTTCCTCTTGCTCTTAATGCCACAAAGAGCTCTAAGTTGACCATTCGTCTCTAGAAGCCCATATTCAAGTGGGAAAGTAAAGGTTGAGGATAAGAATTTTACCCACTTGAATGTTGAATTGGATGGTAATGGCTTTGGGAGAGGTGTTTCTAATGATCTTGCAAACTCCACTCCCTTGTGCTCTTCTTTGACAACTTCCACCTCCTTGTAAGCTTCTTCAATTTCAACCTCTTCCTCTTGGTAGCTTTCTTCCAATTCAATCTCCTCTTCATTGCTTTCCAAGGTCATGTGAGGTTGTGCTTCTTCTTCTTGAATCTCCATCTCTTGATCAACCTCTTCCACCTTCCTCAACATCAATTTCAAATGTCTTGGAAGGAGGCTCTATGACTTGACCTTCCCATGGAGGTTCAACATCTCCCAAGTCTGCAACCACTTTTTCCTTTTTAATAATTGCTGCTTTGTCCAGTTGTTTAAGTATAAAATCGTACTCCTCCTTGATGATTTCTTTTCTATGACAACTCCCTTCAACTACTCCTTCATCTGCAACGGTCTCTTCTACCTTCACCTTTAGTGCCTCCTCTAGCTCCTTATGAAGTATGGATTCGCGAAGATGATCCCTTTTCTCTTGTTCCATGTCAATAGCATCATTGGGATCATGTTGCTCTTGGATTGATGGATGTGGGTGCTCTTCTAGGGAGGGTGGTGATGGGATGGAGATATCATTATGGGATTGAAAAGGAAGTGCACTAGAGCTTGAGGGTTGATTGTTGAAGGTATTCGGTGGTCTAATTTGGGCGACGAGAGCTTGTATAGCAGAGTTTAGATCGGTAAGTGCTTTCTCCATGGAAGTTAGGAGTGGATACGAGGGTTCATTATTTTGGCGAAAGGGTTCATAATAGGAACGTGGTTCTTCTTGGTAAGGGTATGGAGATGATGAATATGGAGGTGGTGGTTCATGAGAGTAATTGTTTTGGAATTGGGGTGGTTCTATGTATGGTTCGTTCGGCTCATAGTGTGGTTGGTATGGTGGATATGAATTAGGGTTATATGGGGGTGTTTGGTGGTAAGGGGCTTGTGAGTATGGTGGTTCAAAGCTATGTTGAGGAGGGGGTTTATAGGCGTATGGTGGTGGTTGTTGATAATCAAAAGAGCGCTCACCATAGCCATTATCTTGATATGCTTCTTGGAATGGCTCTTGGTCATAGTATGTTTGTGGAGGTTGTTGCCAAGAGGGTTGATCAAATCCTTGTGGCTCCTCCTATCTTTGGTTATCCCATCCTTGATGCATGTTTGATGAGCGGATAATTTGTATACTTTTTGGCATTGTTTTTAGTATGTTTTTGGTATGATATAGTTAGTTTTTAGTATATTTTTATTAGTTTTTAATTAAAATTCTCTTTTCTGGACTTTACTATGAGTTTGTGTGTTTTTCTGTGATTTCAGGTATTTTCTGGCTGAAATTGAGGGACCTGAGCAAAAATCTGATTTAGAGACCAAAAAGGACTGCAGATGCTGTTGGATTCTGACCTCCCTGCACTCGAAGTGGATTTTCTGGAGCTACAAAAGCCCAATTGGCGCGCTCTCAACGGCGTTGGAAGGTAGACATCCTGGGCTTTCCAGAAATATATGATAGTCCATACTTTGCCCAAGATTTGATGGCCCAAACCGGCGTTCAAAGTCACCTCAAGAAATCCCAGCGTTAAACGCTGGAACTGGCACCCAAATGGGAGTTAAACGCCCAAACTGGCA
>NC_029776.3:40473205-40473645 GCF_000817695.3 Arachis duranensis | reverse complement strand
CCTTTTCTGTTGAGAAAGGTTTAATGTTTGAATCATATCTTTTCTTGTTAGTCAAGTTCTTAATTTTCAAATCAAATCTTTTTAAAATGTTTTTCAAATCGTATCTTCTCAATCACATTTTTTTTAAATCAATCATATCTTCTTAACCACATCTTTTTTTTTTTAAAATAGTTTTCAATCAAATCCTTTTGACTTCTAATTTCAAAATCTTTTTCAAAAATCACTTGATTTCTTTTCCATTTTCATTTTCGAAAATTAAGTAATGTTTTTCAAAAATGTTTTCAAAATTTTCCACTTAATTTTCGAAAATGACTTCCCTCCTTCTCACATCCTTCTATTTATGGACTAACACTATCCCTTAATGCAAAATTCGAACTTCATCTCCTTTGTCAAGTTCGAATTTTCCATTTCTGTCTTCTACTCTTCTTTTCCTCTGACAC
>NC_029776.3:40457018-40466687 GCF_000817695.3 Arachis duranensis | reverse complement strand
AGCCACTGACAACGGTGAAACCCTTGCTTAAGCTTGCCATGGAAAGGAGTAAGAAGGATTGGATGAAGGCAGTAGGAAAGCAGAGAAACGGAAGGGAAGGCATCTTCATACGCTTATCTGAAGTTCCTACCAATGAATTACATAAGTATCTCTATCTTTACCTTTGTGTTATTTTCGTTCATCACTATATCCATTTGAGTTTGCCTGACAAAGATTTACAAGATGACCATAGCTTGCTTCAATACTAACAATCTCCGTGGGATCGACCCTTACTCACGTAAGTTTTATTACTTGGACGACCCAGTGCACTTGCTGGTTAGTTGTGCGAAGTTGTGTAATGCCATGGTATTGAGCTACCAAGTTTTTGGAGCCATTACCGGGGATTATGAGAGTTGTGAAAAAGTAATGTTCAAAATTTCGCGCACCAATGTTCTCGTTGTAATCTCCTCTCCCTGCAACATAATTGTAACCAGACTCATAGCCAAAGTTGTGAGAGTTCATGGTAGCTAAAGGAAATAAAAACTAATAAAAATTAATGAAAATAAACTCCTATAACTAGAAATACTAACAACAATATAAGATAAAAATTTGAAAAAGGTTTAAATTTTGAAAAGGTTTGATTTTTAAAATTTTAAATTTAAATTTTGAAATTTGAATTTTGAATTTTGGAATTTAAATATCAAAAATTGAAATTTGATTTTTGAAATAAGATAAGATAAGATTTTGAAAAAGATATGACTTTTGAAAAAGATTTGAATTTTGAAATTTAAAACTAAGATAAGAAAAGAGAAAAAATTTTAAAATAAAAATCTGAATTTTTTTTGTAATTTTAGAAAAAAAATCAATTAAAGTAAAGAGGAAAGATATTTTTGAAATTAATGAGGAAAGAGAAAAACAATAAAATGACACCAAACCTATAATTTTTAGATCAAAGCAAAAAAACAAACAATAAAAATATTTACAATAACCAAGAATAAGGCACACGTTTGCAATTCCCCAGCAACGGCGCCATTTTGACGATCGGGCTTTCTATCGGTAAAGAAATTTAAAAATGTAATCGCGTTGTAAGTATAGCTTCTAAACCAACAGAGAATCCTTTCGTACAAAAGTTTTGTTTGTCACTTAAGCAAACCCAATAAAAATAAATAACCGAAGTATTCAAACCTCGGGTCGTCTTCTCAAGGAATTGCAGGGAGGTGTGTTTTATTATTGGTTATGGAAAACAGTATTTTTAGGTTTTTGAAATAAGGAACAAGTAATTTAAATGACAAGAAAAATAAATTAATAATTAAGAAAAGCTCTTGGCAAGGTATGAGAACTGGAATTCCTATCCTAGTTATCCTTATCAGGTGTGATGAGAATTGGGTTTTAACCCCACTTGGTCAGCCTTTACTAAACAAAGGAAGGTCAAGTGGACTAATTAGCTTGATCCTTAAGTCCTAGTCAATCCTTATGGCAGGACTAGCTTTAGAGTGATCCAGATCAATCAGTAATTCCAATTTCAATCAACAGCTGAGTTTGATAAGTCAAGTGTCTCCAATTAATCAACCAAAGCTAAGAATGTAAAAAGCTAAATAAAATCATAGATCTGAAATACCTCAAATTGAATTAATAAAAGGAAATCAATCCAAACATAAAGAGTTCATAAACCGAATTGAGAAAATAAGTAAAAGGAACATTGAACTTGAAAATTGAGAGGAAGAAATCCTAATTCCTTTAAGAGGAATCCTAATCCTAAATCCTAAGAGAGATGAGAGAATCTCTCTCTCTAAAAACTACATCTAAAAACCTAAAATTGTGAATTGTATGTCTCTCTTGAATGGATGCATTCCCCCACTTTATAGCCTCTAATATGTGTTTTCTGGGTCGAGAACTGGGCTAGAAACAGCTCAGAAATTGCTGATTGCGAATTCTATCACGCTGATTTTTGTCACTACGACGTGTCTGCGTGGAGCACACGTTCGCATCGCCTAGCTGTATGGCCACTATAGGAAATTATATATCATTTTGAAGCCCCGGACATTAGCTTTCCAACGCAACTAGAACCGCCTCATTTGGACCTCTATAGCTCAAGTTATGATCGATTTAGTGCGAGAGGGTTAGGCTGACAGCTTTGCAGTTCCTTCAATTTCTTGTATTCCTTCTACTTTTGCATGCTTCCTTTTCGTTCTCCAAGCCATTCCTTTCTTGTAATCTCTAAAATCACTTAACACACATATCAAGGCATCAAATGGTAATAAGAGAGGATTAAACATAGCAAAATTAAGACCAAAGAAACATATTTTCAATCATAGCACAAAATCCAAAAGGAAAAAGTAAAACCATGCAATTAGTATGAATAAGTGAGTAAAGAATTGATATAAACCACTCAATCGAGCACAAGATAAACCATAAAATAGTGGTTTATCAGCGTTCCATTGGATCTTCAAGAGGAAGAACTAGCCGCCATCACTGAGGTGGACCCGTTCTTTGATTTCCTTGTTCTTATTTTTCTGTTTTTTGATTTTTATGCTTTATGTGTTATCTATGTTTGTGTCTTCACTACATGATCAGTAGTATCTATGTCTTAAGGCTATGAATAATTCCATGAATCATTCACCTTTCTTAAATGAAAAATGTGCCTAATTACAAAAGAATAAGAAGTACATGAATTTCAAATTTTATCTTGAAATTAGTTTAATTATTTTGATGTGGTGGCAATACTTTTTGTTTTCTGAATGAATTCTTGAACAGTGCATATTTTTTATAGTGAAGTTTATGAATGTTAAAATTGTTGGCTCTTGAAAGAATGATGAACAAAGAGAAATGTTATTGATAATTTGAAAAATCATGAAATTGATTCTTGAAGCTAGAAAAAGCAGTGAAAAAAAAAATTTGGCGAAAAAAAAGGAAAAAGAAAGAAAAAGAAAAAGCAAGCAAAAAAAGCCAACAGCCCTTTAAACGAAAAGGCAAGGATAAAAGGGATCCAAGGCCTTGAGAATCAGTGGATAGGAGGGCCTAAAGGAATAAAATCCTAGCCTAAGCGGCTGAATCAAGCTGTCCCTAACCATGTGCTTGTGGCATGCAGGTCCAAGTGAAAAGCTTGAGACTGAGTGGTTAAAGTCGTGATCCAAAGCAAAAGAGTGTGCTCAAGAACTCTGGACACCTCTAACTGGGGACTTTAGCTAAGCTGAGTCACAATCTGAAAAGGTTCACCCAATTATGTGTCTGTGGCATTTATGTATCCGATGGTAATACTGGAAAACAAAGTGCTTAGGGTCACAGCCAAGACTAAAAAAGTAGATGTGTTCAAGAATCAACGCATTGAACTAAGAGAATCAATAACACTATCTAAAATTCTGAGTTCCTATAGATGCCAATCATTCTGAATTTCAAAGGATAAAGTGAGATGCCAAAACTGTTCAGAAGCAAAAGCTACTAGCCCCACTCATCAAATTGGGACTAAATTTCATTGATATTGTGAGATTCATTATATATTCTTTTCTTTTTATTCTATTTAGTTTTCAGTTGCTTGGGGACAAGCAACAATTTAAGTTTGGTGTTGTGATGAGCGGATAATTTATATGCTTTTTAGCATTGTTTTTAGGCAGTTTTTAGTATGATTTAGTTAGTTTTTAGTATATAATTATTAGTTTTTATGCAAAATTTACATTTTTGGACTTTACTATGAGTTTGTGTGTTTTTCTGTGATTTTAGGTATTTTCTGGCTGAAATTGAGGGACTTGAGCAAAAATATGATTCAGAGGCTGAAAAAGGACTGCAGATGCTGTTGGATTCTGACCTCCTTGCACTTAAAATGGATTTTCTGGAGCTATAGAAGCCCAATTGGCGTGCTTTAAATTGCATTGGAAAGTAGACAATTTGGGCTTTCCAGAAAAGAATAATAGTCCATACTTTGCTCGAGATTTGATAGCCCAAACTGGCGTTTCAAGTCAGCATAAAAATTCTAGCGTAAAACGCCCAAACTGGCATAAAAGCTGGAGTTAAACACCCAAACTGGCACCAGAGCTGGAATTTAACTCCAAGAAAAGCCTATGCATGTGAAAGCTTCAATGATCAGCCCAAGCACACACCAAGTGGGCCCCAAAAGTGGATTTCTGCATCATTTACTTATTTCTGTAAACCCTATGTTACTAGTTCTCTATAAATAGGACCTTTTACTATTGTATTTTTATCTTTTTGATCATCTGTGATCTTTTGATCATTCTGATCTTGGGATCAGGTCTTTGAACTTTTTTTTGTTTGTTTCATGCTATTTGGGAGATGGCCATGCCTAGACCTTGTTCTTATGTATTTTTAACGGTGGAGTTTCTACACACCATAGATTAAGGTGTGGAGCTCTGCTGTTCCTCATGAATCAAAATGCAATTACTACTATTTTCTATTCAATTCAAGCTTATTCCTGTTCTAAGATATTCACTCATACTTCAACCTAGTGGATGTGATGATCCGTGACACTCATCATTATCCTCCCTTATGAACGTGTGCCTGACAACCACCTCCGTTCTATCTGCGAGAGCTTGAGTGTGTATCTCTTGGCCTCCTTGTTCACGACGCACGGCTGCCTCTCCTGACAATAGAGCTTCCATTCCGTGAGATCAAAGTCTTCGTGGTATAAGCTAGAATCAAATGGACAACATTCTTGAGATCCAGAAAGTCTAAACCTTGTCTGTGGTATTCCGAGGACACTGAATCTGAGGGTACAAATTACTATTCTTTCATCACTACAAACTCAGCGTGTGGCTGGCGTGCCTAGGAAGTGGCACACTGAGCCAACTTTCCTGCAAACAAGCCAGGATGACCTCTTCACCTTCGAAAGACCATAACTTGATCTAGAGAGGTTCAAATGATGTGATTTCAATGGATTTAGAAAGCTGACTTCCAGAGCATTCCAATGATATATAATAGTCTATAGTGAACGTTCAGTTTAGGCCCTGAACGACCCCATCTTTCAATGTTGCAGGCCTTCATTAGCTCAAAGTGTCACCAACGTGCCACTTCAATGACACTCCACATTAGGCCACTTCTAGTACCTTAATTCCTTTATTTATTCTTCAATGTTTCAAGCCTCCAAGAAGAGAATCAAAACTTTGCAAGCCCAACACAATTTCATCCAAGTCAAGCCACAATTAACAATTAATCAAGGTCACAAGAATCATCTAGAAGTAGTTAGAAACTTTTTATTTAATTGTAATTTGAATTTTATTTGAATTTGTAATTTAGGATAGCTTATAAATAAGGTCTTAGTTTCATAAAAAAAACACCACTTGGAGAGGAGTCTTCAGACTCTCTCCTCACTGTCATTCTCTTCTCCTCTACCATTTTCTTTCATATCTATTTTGTAGTTTTCTTTAGTTATGAGTTTCTAATTCTCTTAACTGGGAAAGAGAGCTCTATTACAATTCAATGGATTAATTTGATTTCTTTTTAATCTTCAATTCTTCTTTTGTTATTTCTTTAGAAAGAATATTCGTTTTTCATTTTAATGATTCAAATTCTATTGTAAGACAAATTGAACTAATTGAATTCTATAGGAGCCTTGGGAAAGGAATCATAGAATTAATGGTTGAATTTTTTTCTCACAATGGTTATGAATTTGGATTTGGAATTGATACGTGACACATAATCAACCTACAACATGATTCATGAAATTGTGTGGCTCTAAATCAGAGACCAATCTTCATCTCTTCTCATGAACAATTAGATCAAGGAATTGGCAATTGCTCAAGTTAAGAGGGATTGAATTGCCAAGGGATTCAAATTCAATCACTTATGATTTGCCAGGAGATCAATGATTGTATGATTAAAGAGGAGATGAGAGCTATTGATCCTGAGAATGCTATATCTCTTGATTCCAATGTTCTTTTTATTCTTAATTCTTGCTATTTACTTTTCTCGTTATTTACATTCTTGCAATTTAATTTTCAACACTTTACATTTCCCTCATATACTTTCTTGTTCTTTATTGCTTTTATTTAATTTGATGTCATTTACATTTCTTGTTGCTTATCATCTCAATATGAATTGTCTAACTAGACTAATTAATTAACTATTACTTGCTTAATTCGTTAATCATCGTGGGATCAACACTCACTCATCGTGAGTTTATTACTTGATACGACCCGGTGCACTTGCCGGTAGTTCTACGGAATGTGATTTAAAAATTTCGTATCAAGTTTTTGGCGCCGTTGCCAGGGATTAATTGTGATTAAAAAATTACCGGTTAATTAGTTACCTAGTTTAGATATTTTTTTCTTTCTTTGTTCTAGTATTTTATTTGCTTTTAATTCTTTCTTTTCTTCTTGTCACTAACTATTTGTGTTATTGTCTCACTAAAAATTCCTCAATTGTGACATGGGAGATTCTAATTTCTTTTAGTGATTGTAAGCATTTTTCAAGTAAGAATGGGGTTTACATCACTCTTTTGTCTATCAAATTACATGGGATATTTCTCACTACCACAAAGTGATTCAAGTTACTATGGTAATGGTGGTTGGGAATATCAAGAACAAGGAATGATGGAGTTTGAGCAATCAAACGTAGGATACTTTCCAAGGCCACAACATAAGTCATACTCCAATGAATGGAGCAATTATTCTAATGGTGGTTAGAAAAGTCATTACCAAAGAGATTTCAATGAGCCACATCCCATTCAGCAAGAGACATCATCTATGAATATATTTATGCAAAATTTTTCAACCTCATCTTCTAATTTTTCATACCAAAATTCTTCACCACTTGAGTATGCTTCAGCACAAAACTTCTTCCAAAATCTATATAATTCAATTCCGCAACCACAAAATTCATTTCACTTTACACAAATCTAATTCCAAAATCTACAAAATTCATTTCACAACTCACAAAACTCATTCCATACCTCTCAAAACAACTTCATCGCAACCCTCACATATCCACAAGAAATCACCATCAGAAAAATTGAAGTGCATTTAGGACAAATTGCAAAACACTTAGCAAAATCCACCAATATCTTTCTAAGTGAAATGGAGAACACCCCAAGAGAAGAATGCAAGGTCATGAATGGAGTAATGCTTATCAAGGAAGATGAAGACCAAATTGTGGGTTCGAGGAATTGGAAGAGCAAGAAAAAGAAGCCCCTGTACCAATTGAAATTCCAATGAAAATGGAGGTTGTGGAGGCATACAAGCCTAGGATCCCAAATTCTGAGAGGCTGTTAGAGGTGACAAAGGAGCATGCAAGCTCACTCCCACAAGAAGCAATGCAAAATTGGTGCACAAAAATTACACTCACACTATGTAATTTCGCACAACTAACCAGCAAGTGCACTGGGTCGTCCAAGTAATACCTTACGTGAGTAAGGGTCGAATCCCACGGAGATTGTTGGCTTGAAGCAAGCTATTGTTATCTTATTATTCTTAGTCAGGATACCAATAGGGTTCTTTAGTTTCAATTGTAAAAAAAATGAAAGGGGATAAAATAAGTAATTGTTACTCAATAATGGAGAATATGTTGGAGTTCTGGAGATGCTTTGTCTTCTGAATTCCTGTAACATAATGCTTTCTCACTTTCAAACATGCAAGGCTCCTTCCATGGCAAGCTGTATGTAGGGCGTCACCGTTGTCAATGGCTACTTTCCATCCTCTCAGTGAAAATGGTCCAAATGCTCTGTCACAGCACGGCTAATCATCTGTCGGTTCTTGATCATGTCGGAATAGGATCCACTGATCCTTTTGCATCTGTCACTATGCCCAACACTCACGAGTTTGAAGCTCGTCATAGTCATCCAATCCCTGAATCCTACTCGGAATACGATAGACAAGGTTTAGACTTTCTGGATTCTCAAGGATGCTGCCAATGGATTCTAGCTTATACCACGAAGATTCTAATTAAGGAATTTAAGAGATACTCATTCAATCTGATGTAGAATAGAGGTGTTTATCAGGCACACGTTCATGGGTTGAGAATGGTGATGAGTGTCACGGATCATCACATCCATCACAGTTAAGTACGAATCAACATCTTAGATAGAAACAAGCGTGTTTGAATGGAAAATAGAAATCATTGCATTAATTCATCGAGACGCTACAGAGCTCCTCACCCTCAACAATGGAGTTTAGAGACTCATGCCGGCAAAAAGTACAAAGTTCAGATCTAAAATGTCATGAGATATAAAATAAGTCTCTAAAAGTTGTTTTTAATACTAAACTGGTAACCTAGGTTTACAAAAAATGAGTAAACTAAGATAGATGGTGCAGAAATCCACTTCTGGGGCCCACTTGGTGTGTGCTGGGGCTGAGACTTGAGCTTCTCACATGCCTGGGCTGTTTCTGGAGTTAAACGCCAGGTTGTAACCTGTTTCTGGCGTTTAACTCCAACTTGCAACCTGTTTCTGGCGCTGAACGCCAGAAGCAACATGGAACTGGCGTTAAACACCAGTTTACGTCATTTATCTTTGCGCAAAGTATGGACTATTATATATTGCTGGAAAGCCCTGGATGTCTGCTTTCCAACCCAATTAAGAGCGCGTCAATTGGACTCCTGTAGCTCCAAAAAATCCATTCTGAGTGCAGGGAGGTCAGAATCCAACAGCATCAGCAGTCCTTTTTCAGCCTAAATCAGATTTTTGCTCAGCTCCCTCAATTTCAGCCAGAAAATACCTGAAATCATAGAAAAACACACAAACTCATAGTAAAGTCTAGAAATATGAATTTTGCCTAAAAACTAATAGAAATATACTAAAAACTAACTAAAATATACTAAAAACTATATGAAATTACCCCCAAAAAGCGTATAAAATATCCGCTCATCACAACACCAAACTTAAACTATTGCTTGTCCTCAAGCAACTGGATAAATAAAATAGGATAAAAAGAAATCAAGAAGCAATAATATCTCAGAGTTTTAAGTGAAGCTCTGATTCTAACTAGATGAGTGGTGGACGAAATTTTGATCCATATTCTTTTGTACTTGTATGAAATCATTATTGTGGCTCCAGTTGAATTCACAACTCCGTTCAACTAACCAACAAGTGTACTGGGTCGTCCAAGTAATAAACCTTACGTGAGTAAGGGTTGATCCCACAGAGATTGTTAGTATGAAGCAAGCTATGGTTACCTTATAAATCTCAGTTAGGCAGATTAAATTTGTTTATGGTTTCTAAAATTAATAATAAAAAAAGAAAATAAAAAGGGATAGAAATACTTATGTAAATCAATAGTGAGAATTTCAGATAGGTGCATGGAGATGCTGTGCTCCTCTTGAAACTCTGCTTCACTACTCACTCTTCCTTCAATCCTTCTTACTCCTTTCCATGGCAAGCTGTATGTAGGGCATCACCATCATCGGTGGCTACTTTCAATCCTCTCGGGAAAATGGTCCTATGCGCTGTCACTGCACGGCTAATCGTTTGGAGGCATCACCCATGGTTGATGGCTACATCCCGTCCTCTCAGTGAAAACGTTCCTATGCTCTGTCACAGCACGGCTAATCAGCTGTTGGTTCTCGATCATGTTGGAATAGGATCCATTGATCCTTTTGCGCTTGTCATCACGCCCAACAATCGCGAGTTTGAAGCTCGTCACAGTCATTCAATCCCAGAATCCTACTCGGAATACCACAGACAAGGTTAGACTTTCCGGATCCTCATGAATGCCGCCATCTATCTAGCTTATACCACGAAGATTCTGTTGG